>NW_027590443.1:0-152833 GCF_964213995.1 Mustelus asterias
AGTACCCAAAAATTTATTGGGTACTCCCTTACTTTAGTGGCCTTCCACGAATGTATTACCTCTCACTTCGCTCGACTGAACTCCATTTGCCACTGTTCCACCCACCTCGCTAGTCCATTGATACCTTCCTATGGTCTACAGCTTGCTTCATCACCCAGCCAACTTTTGAATTGTCTCAGGAATGGTAGTGTAGTGGTTATGGCTATGGCACTGAACACAAAACTTAGAGGTCATGAGTTCAAATACCATCATAGTAAATTTAAAATTGAATTCAGAAAATTTGCTAATTTGTGGAAGAGCATTTGAATATGTTAATAGCAGGGCAGGGGTTGCTATTCTTCATCCTTCTTCCATACCCATGGTAACTTGGAAAAAATGTTATGTCTAGGACTTTTTTTTGTTGGTGGTGCATATTTGCATATTACCTTGAGAATGGCGCAGATGACAAAATGGAAAAAATCGGGGGAACATTGTTCTAGATACAGTATATAGAAGGAAACTATTTCCATTGGCAGAAGGGTTGCAAACAAGAGGACACAAATGTAAGGCAAATGGCAATAAGAACCAATGGTAACAAGAATCAAAACTTTTACACAGTGATTGTTTCAGTTCTAGAAAACACTTGCCAGAGAAGGTGGTGGAGGTAGATTCAATAGAGCCTTGAAACGGCAATTAGATATTCAACTGAAGAGCCAAAATTTGGTGGACAAGGGGCAAGGGAGTGGAAAAGGGGCAAGGGAGTGGAAAAGGGGCAAGGGAGTGGAAAAGGGGCAAGGGAGTGGAAAAGGGGCAAGGGAGTGGAAAAGGGGCAAGGGAGTGGAAAAGGGGCAAGGGAGTGGAAAAGGGGCAAGGGAGTGGAAAAGGGGCAAGGGAGTGGAAAAGGGGCAAGGGAGTGGAAAAGGGGCAAGGGAGTGGAAAAGGGGCAAGGGAGTGGAAAAGGGGCAAGGGAGTGGAAAAGGGGCAAGGGAGTGGAAAAGGGGCAAGGGAGTGGAAAAGGGGCAAGGGAGTGGAAAAGGGGCAAGGGAGTGGAAAAGGGGCAAGGGAGTGGAAAAGGGGCAAGGGAGTGGAAAAGGGGCAAGGGAGTGGAAAAGGGGCAAGGGAGTGGAAAAGGGGCAAGGGAGTGGAAAAGGGGCAAGGGAGTGGAAAAGGGGCAAGGGAGTGGAAAAGGGGCAAGGGAGTGGAAAAGGGGCAAGGGAGTGGAAAAGGGGCAAGGGAGTGGAAAAGGGGCAAGGGAGTGGAAAAGGGGCAAGGGAGTGGAAAAGGGGCAAGGGAGTGGAAAAGGGGCAAGGGAGTGGAAAAGGGGCAAGGGAGTGGAAAAGGGGCAAGGGAGTGGAAAAGGGGCAAGGGAGTGGAAAAGGGGCAAGGGAGTGGAAAAGGGGCAAGGGAGTGGAAAAGGGGCAAGGGAGTGGAAAAGGGGCAAGGGAGTGGAAAAGGGGCAAGGGAGTGGAAAAGGGGCAAGGGAGTGGAAAAGGGGCAAGGGAGTGGAAAAGGGGCAAGGGAGTGGAAAAGGGGCAAGGGAGTGGAAAAGGGGCAAGGGAGTGGAAAAGGGGCAAGGGAGTGGAAAAGGGGCAAGGGAGTGGAAAAGGGGCAAGGGAGTGGAAAAGGGGCAAGGGAGTGGAAAAGGGGCAAGGGAGTGGAAAAGGGGCAAGGGAGTGGAAAAGGGGCAAGGGAGTGGAAAAGGGGCAAGGGAGTGGAAAAGGGGCAAGGGAGTGGAAAAGGGGCAAGGGAGTGGAAAAGGGGCAAGGGAGTGGAAAAGGGGCAAGGGAGTGGAAAAGGGGCAAGGGAGTGGAAAAGGGGCAAGGGAGTGGAAAAGGGGCAAGGGAGTGGAAAAGGGGCAAGGGAGTGGAAAAGGGGCAAGGGAGTGGAAAAGGGGCAAGGGAGTGGAAAAGGGGCAAGGGAGTGGAAAAGGGGCAAGGGAGTGGAAAAGGGGCAAGGGAGTGGAAAAGGGGCAAGGGAGTGGAAAAGGGGCAAGGGAGTGGAAAAGGGGCAAGGGAGTGGAAAAGGGGCAAGGGAGTGGAAAAGGGGCAAGGGAGTGGAAAAGGGGCAAGGGAGTGGAAAAGGGGCAAGGGAGTGGAAAAGGGGCAAGGGAGTGGAAAAGGGGCAAGGGAGTGGAAAAGGGGCAAGGGAGTGGAAAAGGGGCAAGGGAGTGGAAAAGGGGCAAGGGAGTGGAAAAGGGGCAAGGGAGTGGAAAAGGGGCAAGGGAGTGGAAAAGGGGCAAGGGAGTGGAAAAGGGGCAAGGGAGTGGAAAAGGGGCAAGGGAGTGGAAAAGGGGCAAGGGAGTGGAAAAGGGGCAAGGGAGTGGAAAAGGGGCAAGGGAGTGGAAAAGGGGCAAGGGAGTGGAAAAGGGGCAAGGGAGTGGAAAAGGGGCAAGGGAGTGGAAAAGGGGCAAGGGAGTGGAAAAGGGGCAAGGGAGTGGAAAAGGGGCAAGGGAGTGGAAAAGGGGCAAGGGAGTGGAAAAGGGGCAAGGGAGTGGAAAAGGGGCAAGGGAGTGGAAAAGGGGCAAGGGAGTGGAAAAGGGGCAAGGGAGTGGAAAAGGGGCAAGGGAGTGGAAAAGGGGCAAGGGAGTGGAAAAGGGGCAAGGGAGTGGAAAAGGGGCAAGGGAGTGGAAAAGGGGCAAGGGAGTGGAAAAGGGGCAAGGGAGTGGAAAAGGGGCAAGGGAGTGGAAAAGGGGCAAGGGAGTGGAAAAGGGGCAAGGGAGTGGAAAAGGGGCAAGGGAGTGGAAAAGGGGCAAGGGAGTGGAAAAGGGGCAAGGGAGTGGAAAAGGGGCAAGGGAGTGGAAAAGGGGCAAGGGAGTGGAAAAGGGGCAAGGGAGTGGAAAAGGGGCAAGGGAGTGGAAAAGGGGCAAGGGAGTGGAAAAGGGGCAAGGGAGTGGAAAAGGGGCAAGGGAGTGGAAAAGGGGCAAGGGAGTGGAAAAGGGGCAAGGGAGTGGAAAAGGGGCAAGGGAGTGGAAAAGGGGCAAGGGAGTGGAAAAGGGGCAAGGGAGTGGAAAAGGGGCAAGGGAGTGGAAAAGGGGCAAGGGAGTGGAAAAGGGGCAAGGGAGTGGAAAAGGGGCAAGGGAGTGGAAAAGGGGCAAGGGAGTGGAAAAGGGGCAAGGGAGTGGAAAAGGGGCAAGGGAGTGGAAAAGGGGCAAGGGAGTGGAAAAGGGGCAAGGGAGTGGAAAAGGGGCAAGGGAGTGGAAAAGGGGCAAGGGAGTGGAAAAGGGGCAAGGGAGTGGAAAAGGGGCAAGGGAGTGGAAAAGGGGCAAGGGAGTGGAAAAGGGGCAAGGGAGTGGAAAAGGGGCAAGGGAGTGGAAAAGGGGCAAGGGAGTGGAAAAGGGGCAAGGGAGTGGAAAAGGGGCAAGGGAGTGGAAAAGGGGCAAGGGAGTGGAAAAGGGGCAAGGGAGTGGAAAAGGGGCAAGGGAGTGGAAAAGGGGCAAGGGAGTGGAAAAGGGGCAAGGGAGTGGAAAAGGGGCAAGGGAGTGGAAAAGGGGCAAGGGAGTGGAAAAGGGGCAAGGGAGTGGAAAAGGGGCAAGGGAGTGGAAAAGGGGCAAGGGAGTGGAAAAGGGGCAAGGGAGTGGAAAAGGGGCAAGGGAGTGGAAAAGGGGCAAGGGAGTGGAAAAGGGGCAAGGGAGTGGAAAAGGGGCAAGGGAGTGGAAAAGGGGCAAGGGAGTGGAAAAGGGGCAAGGGAGTGGAAAAGGGGCAAGGGAGTGGAAAAGGGGCAAGGGAGTGGAAAAGGGGCAAGGGAGTGGAAAAGGGGCAAGGGAGTGGAAAAGGGGCAAGGGAGTGGAAAAGGGGCAAGGGAGTGGAAAAGGGGCAAGGGAGTGGAAAAGGGGCAAGGGAGTGGAAAAGGGGCAAGGGAGTGGAAAAGGGGCAAGGGAGTGGAAAAGGGGCAAGGGAGTGGAAAAGGGGCAAGGGAGTGGAAAAGGGGCAAGGGAGTGGAAAAGGGGCAAGGGAGTGGAAAAGGGGCAAGGGAGTGGAAAAGGGGCAAGGGAGTGGAAAAGGGGCAAGGGAGTGGAAAAGGGGCAAGGGAGTGGAAAAGGGGCAAGGGAGTGGAAAAGGGGCAAGGGAGTGGAAAAGGGGCAAGGGAGTGGAAAAGGGGCAAGGGAGTGGAAAAGGGGCAAGGGAGTGGAAAAGGGGCAAGGGAGTGGAAAAGGGGCAAGGGAGTGGAAAAGGGGCAAGGGAGTGGAAAAGGGGCAAGGGAGTGGAAAAGGGGCAAGGGAGTGGAAAAGGGGCAAGGGAGTGGAAAAGGGGCAAGGGAGTGGAAAAGGGGCAAGGGAGTGGAAAAGGGGCAAGGGAGTGGAAAAGGGGCAAGGGAGTGGAAAAGGGGCAAGGGAGTGGAAAAGGGGCAAGGGAGTGGAAAAGGGGCAAGGGAGTGGAAAAGGGGCAAGGGAGTGGAAAAGGGGCAAGGGAGTGGAAAAGGGGCAAGGGAGTGGAAAAGGGGCAAGGGAGTGGAAAAGGGGCAAGGGAGTGGAAAAGGGGCAAGGGAGTGGAAAAGGGGCAAGGGAGTGGAAAAGGGGCAAGGGAGTGGAAAAGGGGCAAGGGAGTGGAAAAGGGGCAAGGGAGTGGAAAAGGGGCAAGGGAGTGGAAAAGGGGCAAGGGAGTGGAAAAGGGGCAAGGGAGTGGAAAAGGGGCAAGGGAGTGGAAAAGGGGCAAGGGAGTGGAAAAGGGGCAAGGGAGTGGAAAAGGGGCAAGGGAGTGGAAAAGGGGCAAGGGAGTGGAAAAGGGGCAAGGGAGTGGAAAAGGGGCAAGGGAGTGGAAAAGGGGCAAGGGAGTGGAAAAGGGGCAAGGGAGTGGAAAAGGGGCAAGGGAGTGGAAAAGGGGCAAGGGAGTGGAAAAGGGGCAAGGGAGTGGAAAAGGGGCAAGGGAGTGGAAAAGGGGCAAGGGAGTGGAAAAGGGGCAAGGGAGTGGAAAAGGGGCAAGGGAGTGGAAAAGGGGCAAGGGAGTGGAAAAGGGGCAAGGGAGTGGAAAAGGGGCAAGGGAGTGGAAAAGGGGCAAGGGAGTGGAAAAGGGGCAAGGGAGTGGAAAAGGGGCAAGGGAGTGGAAAAGGGGCAAGGGAGTGGAAAAGGGGCAAGGGAGTGGAAAAGGGGCAAGGGAGTGGAAAAGGGGCAAGGGAGTGGAAAAGGGGCAAGGGAGTGGAAAAGGGGCAAGGGAGTGGAAAAGGGGCAAGGGAGTGGAAAAGGGGCAAGGGAGTGGAAAAGGGGCAAGGGAGTGGAAAAGGGGCAAGGGAGTGGAAAAGGGGCAAGGGAGTGGAAAAGGGGCAAGGGAGTGGAAAAGGGGCAAGGGAGTGGAAAAGGGGCAAGGGAGTGGAAAAGGGGCAAGGGAGTGGAAAAGGGGCAAGGGAGTGGAAAAGGGGCAAGGGAGTGGAAAAGGGGCAAGGGAGTGGAAAAGGGGCAAGGGAGTGGAAAAGGGGCAAGGGAGTGGAAAAGGGGCAAGGGAGTGGAAAAGGGGCAAGGGAGTGGAAAAGGGGCAAGGGAGTGGAAAAGGGGCAAGGGAGTGGAAAAGGGGCAAGGGAGTGGAAAAGGGGCAAGGGAGTGGAAAAGGGGCAAGGGAGTGGAAAAGGGGCAAGGGAGTGGAAAAGGGGCAAGGGAGTGGAAAAGGGGCAAGGGAGTGGAAAAGGGGCAAGGGAGTGGAAAAGGGGCAAGGGAGTGGCATTAACTAAATCCTTACAGATGCAACAAGCCAAATGGTCTCCTTATGTTCCATGACCATTCTATAATTTTATATGGAAACTGTGCATGCATTTAAGGTACAGGAACTAATCATACTTGAACAACTACATCTTGCAGATTTCAGCTCAGCTCAATGGCCTCCCATATTTACACAAGTACAGAATATGCCACTACACCACTTAAGTTGCAAATTATTTACAACTGATTGCAAAATCCATCTTCTGAGATTGAAATCTGGACTCAAGTCCGTGATGCGCATCAGTTCCTTGCAGAAGGTGAGATGTAGAAGGATTAGAGGTGACATATGGAAAAACATTTTCACCCAGAGGGTGGCTGGTGTCTGAAATTTACTGCCTGAATGGGTTGAGGCTGAAACACTCCACTTACTTAAAAGGTAGCTGGATCTGCACCTGAAGTGTTTTAACCTGCAAGACTACAGACAAGGTGCTGGAAAGTGGGATTAAAATGAGCAGCTAGTTTCTTTGTTTCTCTCTTTTGGCTGGTGCAGACACGATGGGCCGAATGGCCACTTTCTGCACCACAACTTTTCTATGGTTCTATGTTCTAAGTCCTGACAAGTGCATAAGCACTGTAACTGTCCAGGAAGTTTAAGTTTCCAATGGGCTAATTTGTGCTATCCTGGACTTCACGCAAATATCGCAAACTGATTTCAATGACAGAGGTGCACTAGATATGCACTATTTACCTGAATACTTAACCGAGACATGTTACACTGTTTAGCATTTGATATAACTCAGTGTTCAACAATTTAACCCAACCCACCACTCTCCCCACACGTAGGTCCTCTCACATCCCCGACCCAATTACTGCCTGAACCAACAAGAACCCCCAGCACCAAAACAATGACCAATATGACACTCCAATCCTCACTTCCCCCACCACTGACCTGAACCAACTGTCCACTCCCATTCCTCCATCCATTTGCCCACAAAAGCCTTCAAACATTTAGATGAAACGGCCACTAATGTGGTAAAAAGAGGGCGTGTCATATGCACCTCTTCTACCATTCGTCTCTAGCCTTCACCTTGAAAGGTTGCGCTGATGCATCGCCTGGTGCAGACAGGATCTGAAACCCAGGCTGGAAGAGTGCAAAAAGGTCAGGGTGCAGAGATATTTACAGGCAGCAGCAATACGCTCAGTATCGCCGCTGACCACAAGGTCTGGGTTGTGCGTTTCCATTTCAGACTAAGCCTGAATTGATATGAAAGCATACTTTTGGGGGCAAAAGTGAGCATTCACGTCTCAAAATACTAAAAGAGTGGAGACACTATAATTTTCCAAAAAAAATTTATGCCCAAAACTTTTTTTTAATGCTTCTGATTAGAGTGGACTGACAGCTACAATTCATAACTTGCAATCCTGCACCACGCGAGAACTTCATGTTTCATGCATCTCGAAATGAAACTGAGGATTTCAGATTGAGGAGCAGCTGGGCTTCACTGCTAGGCTGACAAATGGTTGAATGTTTTCTCCAAGTTAAGTTCCAAGAGATTGTCAACCCACAGTCGGACAGAGTTCAGAGCAACAAGTAGAAATGTGATTGCCAGGGGAAGAAACAGGCAGTTCTGATACCATCAATGCAAGTCCTGTATGGTACATTGCATCCCTGGTGCCAAGCTGAGAAACATCACAGAGATGGTACAGCATATTATACAGGAGGAGCAGGATGAACCACAAGTCTTGGGCCAAGTCGCGGTACAGAATAGGCTTGAGATGCTGCATTCAAGAGCTTAAGTTGCAAGTTAAAAAGCAGGACCTAACTAATCCCTATTTAACACCCAGTGTCACATACGTGAGACTAGAAATAGAACAATGTGTCACGTTAATGCGTAGCCGAAGACATACAGTATAGGAGCAGTCTTCAGACTCTTGGGATATTAACAGCAGTTTAGTAGCAAGAAATATTTGTTCAAGATGCAGAGTTGGGACAAATATCCCCATAGACAGGTTAACTTGTGCTGTCGGAGAGAACTTAAACCCTTGGCAGAGGTGTGGGCACCAAGGCAAAGTCTTAAGCAATTTCTCTTCCAATCCTCTGTGCACTGGAAATGATTCAATGTGGTCTAATTTAGGGTAGAGTGCATGCATATCAATGCCTTAAGTATAGCTAACAAGGTTGGCGAGCTGCAGCTGCAAATGTCCACATCCAAATTCAAAATTCAAAAAAAGTGACAATAACAGATAGATGGCACAAAAAAGGGGGGGATGTTTGCGCAAAAATCTTTGAAGGTGGCATGAGAGGTTAACAAAGTAGTTGATAAATCTTTTGGGATCCTTGGCTTTACAAATAGAGGTACAGAGTACAAAAGCCAGGATTTTAACGCTGAACCGATAGAAAATACTGGTTCAACCCCAGCTCATGTCAAACTTTAGGGAGGGTAGAGAAGAGATTTACCAGGATGGTTCCAGGGATGAGGGGAATTACAATTTCACGGAGAGACTGTAGAAGCAGTTATGCTTGGAAAAGGTATGGCTTAGAGGAGATTTGATTGAAGTGTTTAAAAATCATGAAGGGTTTAGAGAGAGCAAATAAAGAGAAATTATCTCCAGTGGCCGAAGAATCAATCAATAACCAGAGAGCACAGATTTAATTGGCAGAAAAACCAGACGAGCTTTTTTTTAAAGAAAAAATGAGTAGTTAGGATTTAAATTGCACTGTGATAGGGTGGTGAAAAGAAATTTCACAGCAGGTTTCAGAAGGGAATTTGATAAATACTTAAAAGAGAAAAAACTACTGGGATATGGGGAGAGAACAGTGCGAACAGGATTGAAGAGGCAGCATTGACTGTGTGGACTAAATGGCCTCCACGTGTGCTGTACAGTTCTATGATTCTATAAACGGCCACAGATTCAGGCAGTAAAATGTTCAACTCAAATGTGCTTCCGGCTACTGAAAATAAGCAATCAGTTGCATGCCAGGCTACTGATGGAGCTTTGTACTACTGCAGAATTTCTCGAAAACGAGAGGTGTGTACAAAAAACCTCAATGGATTGCTTTACAATGAAGTGGTATAAAAGTTTATTACGTTTTGGGAATGTCTGTTTAAATTTCAGGTAAAATGAAAAAGGTCATGCAACTTGTGCTGAAGTTTGCCTGACAACCGATCTGGGTGATGGGGCTGTTGAAAATTAAAGGAAAGCCCAGATTATTTTACTGGAAAAAAGGTGCAAGGTATTCACACTTGCACGCAATGTCAAAGGCAGCTGTGATGCTGCTGATGGATGGACTGAGAGTTTCCAAACCCTGGGCAAGTTTTAAGAATGTCAAGTTTTAAAAGGGTGCACGTTGAACTGCTTTCCTGATTCCAGGGCAGGATAGGGTTGGGGGCCCATACAATAGATAGTCAGCATTTCTACCTGGATACAAAGCCCATGTGATTCATGCTGCCGTGAGGAAGAGTTCAGAGAAAGCTATTTCATACATCAGGCTTTCCCAAAATATCACAAATTGTCACAGGTAGGTGGGTTAGTCTGCCATGGTCTGGGAAAGAGAGCAGCTGGAGGATCAGCTTCTCTCTTTCCCAGACCACGGCAGACTAACCCACCTACCTGTGACAATAGTTCACAGCACTGCATTACGCGTGGCAGCTCAAGCTTGGATTGGAAAGACCAAATGTGTGAGGTGTTAAAATGAAGCTGAAACATTTGCCTAGTTTACACTTGACTAGAGCGAGGATCTTCAGTAATAACCTCACTATGAATGACAGTTCTGGAGTAATGAGTTACCAGGCTAAGGAAAAAAAGTAAATCCTCAGGAGCGAAGGACCACTTTGGATTGATTTCAGGAATACTGAATGTCTACTCAAAGAACAATGCAACGCATACCTATGAAGTGTCAGTGCTGTGCTAAAATCATCACGGGGGGGGGGGGGGGGGGTATTCCATTCTGTGGTTTAAAATAAAAGTTGCCTATAAGATACTACTTAGTCATTAGAGCATTTACTTTTCAGGTGCAGTAAATGCCTCAAAGTATGAAATCTTACTGTGTTATTCTTTCAGCTATTAAGAGTCAGTTTGAATGTATTTTTAAAAGTTATCAGTCTGTTTGGGGGATTACAATTGGTACCATGTGAACAAACAGACAAGGCATAATTGACTGCATTATGGAGTAATCCATGTTGAAAAATCTTCTGAAAGGTAGTTTGTCTCAAGGCACCTTTTTGATTATAGAGGTCTACAGCATGGAAACAGACCTTTCGGCCCAACTTGTCCATGCCGCCCTTTTTTTAAAATCCCTAAGCTGGTCCCAATTGCCCGCATTTGGCCCATATCCCTCTATACCCATCTTTCCCACATAACTGACTAAGTGCTTTTTAAAAGAAAAAATTGTACCTGCCTCTACCACTACCTCTGGCAGCTTGTTCCAGACACACACCACCGTGTGAAACAATTGCCCCTCTGAACCCTTTTGTATCTCTCCCCGCTCACCTTAAACCTATGCCCTCTAGTTTTAGACACCCCTACCGTTGGGAAAAGATATTGACTATCTAGCTGATCTACGCCCCTCATTATTTTGTAGACCTTTATAAGATCACCCCTCAGCCTCCAATGCTCCAGAGAAAAAAGTCCCAGTCTATCCAGCCTCTCCTTATAACTCAAACTATCAAATCCCGGTAGCATCCTAGTAGATCTTTTCTGCACTCTTTCTAGTTTAATAATATCCTTTCTAGAATAGGGTGACCAGAACTGTACACAGTATTCCAAGTGCGGCCTTACCAATCTCTTATATAACTTCAACAAGACGTCCCAACTCCTGTATTCAACGTTCTGACCAATGAAACCAATCAAGCATGCTGAATGCCTTCTTCACCACTCTGCCCACCTGTGACTCCACTTTCAAGGAGCAATGAACCTGTATCCCTACATCACTTTGTTCTGTAACTCTCCCCAACGCCCTACCATTAACTGAGTAAGTCCTGCTAAGTCCTGCCCTGGTTCAATCTACCAAAATGCATCACCTCGCATTTATCTGAATTAAACTCCATTTGCCATTCGTCAGTCCACTGGCCCAATTGATCAAGATTCTGTTGCAATCCGAGATAATCTTCTTCACTGTCCGCTATGCCACCAATCGATGTCATCTGCAAACTTACTAACCATGCCTCCTATATTCTCATCCAAATCATTAATATAAATGACAAATAACAGTGGACCCAGCACCAATCCCTGAGGCACACCGCTGGTCACAGGCCTCCAGTTTGAAACCACCCTCTACCTTCTGTCATCAAGCCAATTTTGTATCCATTTAGCTACCTCACCCTGGATCCCATGAGATTTAACCTTATGCAACAACCTACCATGCGGTACCTTGTAAAAGGCCTTGCTAAAGTCCATGTAGACAACATCAACAGCACTGCCCTCATCTACCTTCTTGGTTACCCCTTCAAAAAACTCAATTAAATTTGTGAGACATGATTTTCCACTCTCAAAGCCTTGCTGACTGTCCCCAATCAGTCCTTGCTTCTCTAAATGCCTATAGATCCTGTCTCTCAAAATACCTTCCAACAACTTACCCACCACAGATGTGAGACTCACCGGCCTGTAGTTCCCAGGCTTTTCCCTGCAGCCCTTTTTAAACAAAGGCACAATATTTGCCACCCTCCAATCTTCAGGCACCTATCAATGTGACTATCGATGATACAAATATCTCTGCTAGGGACCCGCAATTTTCTCCCTAGCCTCCCACAATGTCCTGGGATACATTTCATCAGGTCCCGGGGATTTATCTAATTTGATGCGGTTTAAGACTTCCAGCACCACCTCCTCTGTAATATGTACACTCCTCAAGACATCACTATTTATTTCCCCAAGTTCCCTAACATCCATGCTTTTCTCAACAGTAAATACGGATGAGAAATATTCACTTAGGATCTCACCCATCTCTTGTGGATCCGCACATAGATGACCTTGTTGATCCTTAAGAGGTGCTACTCTCTCCCTAGTTACTCTTTTGGCCTTTATGCCTATTTGTAGAAGCTCTTTGGATTCTCCTTTGCCTTATCTGCCAAAACAATTTCGTGTCCCCTTTTTGCCCTCCTGATTTCTCTCTCAACCTGGATCATTTAAACATCTTTTTGCTTTGTAAACTACTTTGCGTAAATGACCTTTGAAAAATTAGTGTTAAGAAACGTTCATGCCCAAACGGATCGGACTTTATGTTTTTCAACATATTAAATAAGGGTAAAACAAAAAGGACAAAAATTGCATTTCAGAGATTTAATTTAGCTTTAGGTTTAATATCTCAGTAGTAAATCCACTAATGCTTGAGTAGCATTATAGAAGTCGGCCATTAAGCCCATCACACCTGCTCCACCATTCAATGTGATCAGTCAGGGCTAATCCTCCATCTCAATATCATAGTCCTGCTCTCTTTCTGCACCCACTGACCCATCCCTGCATCCAGTCTGATTTTTACATGTTTCATGAGATCTTCTCTCATTCTTTTAAACTCCAGTGAATACAGGTCTAATCAACTCAATCTCTCCTCATATGACAATCCTGCCATCCCAGGAATCAAACTGGTCAACCTTTACTGCACTCCTTCTCTGGCAAGTATATTTTCTTTGGTAAGGAAATCAAAATTGAACACAACACTCCAAATGGGGTCCCACCAAGGCCCTGTACGGCTGCAGTAAGACATCCTTGCTCCTGTACTCAAATCCTCTTGCAATGAAGGCTAACATACCATTTGCTAACTGCTTGCTGCACCTGCATGCTTGCTTTCAAAGACTGGTGTACAAGGACACACAGGTCCCTTTGTACAAAATTCCACAATCTATCACCATTTAAATAATATTCTGCATTCTGTTTTTCCTGCCGAAGTGAATAACCTCACACCAATCCACATAATACTGCATCTGCTATGTATTTGCTCACTCAAATTGTCTAAATCATCCTGAAGCCTCTCTACTTCCTCTTCACCACTCAAAATTCCACCTAGTTTTGTATTGTCGGTAAACTTGGAAATATTACATTTAATTCCCTCATCCAAATTGTTGATTTATATTGCGAATAGTTGGGGCCCCAAGCATCCTGTGGGTTTTTCTTCATTTCTTCATGGGCTGCGATTATCACTGGCTGGGCGAGAACTTATTGCCCATTCCTCAGGGCATCTAAGAGTAAAGCACACTGCTGTGCATTTGCAAAGCCCAGACCAGACAAGGATGACAGATTTTCTTCCATGAAAGGATATTAGTGAATCAGATGGTTTTTACAAAAGTTTCATGGTCATCATTAGACTTGTAATTCCAGATCTCTGTTGAATTCAGGCAATTAGATTTGCTAGAGTGACTCAGGAGGGTTTAAACCAGTATGACAGGGGGGTGGGAAGCAGGAGAAATAACTGAGGGACAGCTACAGACAAAGGCCTGTAAGACTAAGAGGAAGAGCAGGCAAGGAGTAGTTGATGAACACAGCGGGACTGCTGGTCTGAAGTACATTTGTTTCAATGCGAGGAGCATAACAAGACAGACAGATGAATTTAGAACGTGGATTAGTACTTGCAACTCTGATGTTGTTGCTGTTAGAGACTTGGTTGAAAGGGGAGCAGGATTGGCAGCTGAACAATCCAGGGTTTAGAGGCTTCAGGCAGGATAGAGGGGGATATAAAAGGGGTGGGGGAGTTGCATTACTGCTTAAAGAGAATATCACAGCTATACTGAAGGAGGGTTCAGGCAGCGAGACAATATGGGTAGAGCTCAGGTATAGGAAGGGTGCAGTCACAATATTGGGAGTTTATTACAGGCCTCCCAACAGCCAGCAGGAGATAGAGGAGCAGATATGTGGACAGATTTTGGAAAGATGCAAAAACAACAGGGTTGTTGTGGTGGATGATTTTAACTTTCCCTATATTGACTGGGACTCACTTAGTGCTAGGGGCTTGGATGGGGCAGAATTTGTAAAGAGCGTCCAGGACAGTTTCTTGAAACAGTATGTAAATATCCCACTCAGGAAGGAGCCATATTGGACCTAGTATTGGGGAATGAGCCTGGCTAGGTGATCAAAGTTTCAGTAGGAGTGCATTTCAGGAACAATGATCATAACTCCGTAAGTTTTAAGGTGCTTGTGGATAAGGACAAGAGTGGTCCTCGGGCGAAGGTGTTAAATTGGGGAAAGGCCAACTACGACAACATTGGGCAGGATCTGAAGAGTTCAGATTGGGGGAGACTGCTTAAAGGTAAATCAACATCCAACGTGTGGGAGTCTTTCAAATGCCAGTTGATTGGAACTCAGGACTGGCATGTACTTGTGAGGATGAAGGATAAGTGTGGCAAGTATCAGGATATCCCTGGATAATGAGGGATATTATGAGCTTTGTCAAAAAGAAAAAGGAAGCATTCGTAAGGTCTAAAAAGGCTCAAGACAGATGAAGCCCTTGAAGAATATAAAGAAAGTTGAAACGAACTTAAGGAAACAGTTAAGAGGGCCAAAAGTGGTCATGAAAAGTCCTTAGCAAACAGGATTAAGGAAAATCCGGAGGCATTTTATACGTATGTAAAGAGTAAGAGGATAGCCAGGGCAAGGGTTGGTCCACTCAAGGATAGTGGAGGGAATCTATGCATGGAGCCAGAGGAAATGGACAAGATACTCAATGAATACTTTGCCTCAGTATTCACCAAAGAGAAGGACTTGGTGGATGAGCCTAGGGCAGGGTGTGTAGATATTCTGGGTCATGTCAATATCAAAAAGGTGTTAGGCATCTTAAAAAAACATTAAAGTAGCTGAGTCCCCAGGGCCTGATGGAATCTACCCCAGAATACTGAGGGAGGCAAGGGAGTAAATTGCTGGGCCCTGGACAGAAATCTTTGTATCCTCATTGGCTACAGGTGAAGTTCCAGAGGACTGGAGGACAGCCAATGTTGCTCCATTGTTTAAGGGCAGCAGGGATAATCCAGGAAATTATAGACTGGTGAGCTTTACGCCAGTGGTAGGAAATTATTGGAAAAGATATATGAGACAGGATTTACTCACATTTGGAAACAAATGAACTTATTAGTGATAGACAGCATGGTTTTGTGAAGGGGAGGTCTTGCCTCACTAATTTGATCAAGTTTTTTGAGGAAATGACAAAATGATAGATAAGGGAAAGGCAGTGGATGTTGTATACATGGACTTCAGTAAAGCCTTTGACAAGGTACCTCATGGTGAAGTCACACAATATCAGAGGAGAGCTGGCAAGATGGATACAACACTGGCTTGGGCGTAGAAGACAGAGGGTAGCAGTTGAGGGATGCTTTTCTGAATGGAAGGTTGTTACTAGTGGTGTTCCACAGGGATCAGTTCTGGGACCTTCGTTGTTTATAGTATATATAAACGATTTGGAGGAAAATGCAGCTGGTCTGATTAGTAAGTTTGCAGATGACACAAAAATTGATGGAGTTGCGGATAGTGAAGAGGATTGTCAGAGGATACAGCAAGATATAGATCAGTTAGAGACTTGGGCAGAGAAATGGCAGATAGAGTTTAATCCGAACAAATGTGAGGTATTGCATTTTGGAAGGTCCAACATATATAGGAATTATACAGTAAATGGTAGAATCCTTAGGAGTATTGACAGGCAGAGAGGTCTGGGCGTACATGTCCACCGATCACTGAAAGTGGCAATGCAGGTGGATAAGGTAGTCAAGAAAGCATACAGCATGCTTGCCTTCATTGGTCAGGGCATTGAGTACAAAAATTGGCAGATCATGCTGCAGCTGTACAGAACCTTGGGTCTCATTTGGAATAGTGTATACAATGCTGGTCGCCACAATACCAGAAGAATGTGGATGCTTTGGAGAGAGTACAGAAGAGGTTTAACCAGGATGTTGCCTGGCCTGGAAGGTATTAGCTATTAGGAGAGGTTGGATAAACTCGGTTTGTTCTCACTGGAACAATGGAGGTTGAGGAGTGACCTGAGAGATGTTTACAAGATTATGAGTGGCATGGACAGAGTGAATAGTTAGATGCTCTTTCCTAGGGTAGAAAAGTCAAGTACTAGGGGACATAGGTTTAAGATGCGTGGGGAAAAGTTTAGAGGAGATATGCGAGGCAAGTTTTTTTTTTAATCAGAGGGTGGTGAATGTCTGGAACGCGCTGCCCGGGGAGGTGGTGGGAGCAGGTACAATAGCAGCATTTAAGGGGCATCTTGACGAATATATGAATAGGATGGGAATGGAAAGATATTGACTCCATAAGTACATATGATTTTAGTTTAGGCAGGAATCATGATTGGCACAGGCTTGGAGGGCCGAAGGGTCTGTTCCTGTGCTGTACTGTTCTTTGTTCTTTACCATCTGCCATAGTAGGATTCAAACCCAATTCCCCAGGGTATTACCTTGGATTTCTGGATCACTAGTCCAGTGATAATACCACTATACCACTGCGTCTCCTGTGGTACTGCCACTAGTCACCGCCTTCCATTCCAAATAAGACCCATTTATTCCTTTTCTGCTTCCTGTCTGCTAACCAATTTAAAATCCATGCCAGTATATCGTTGTTTCCCAGTATATTACCCCTAATCCCATGCGCTTTAATTTTGCACACTAACCTATTTTATGGGACTATATCAAAAACTCAAATTCCAAATTCACCACATCCACTAGTTCTCCACTATCTTTTCTATTAGTTGCTCTTAAAACTGTACTCTAACTCTTAAAATATTACGCTGATCTTTTGCTACACCCTATAGCTATGACTATAACACCATATTCTGCACCCTCTCCTTTCCTTCTCCCCTATGTACTCTTACGGATGGTATGTTTTGTCTTTATAGCGCAAGAAATAATACTTCTCACTGCATCCCAATACATGTGAAAATAAACTAACTTCAGTAAGCTTGTCAAACATGATTTCCCTTTCATAAATCCATGTTGACATTGTCTAATCCCATTGATATTTTCTAAGTGTCTTGTTATCATATTCTTTATAATTTACTAGCATTTTCCCTACTAATGATTTGAAACTAACTGGTCAGTAATTCTGTTTTCTCCATCCCTCCTTTCTTAACTAGTGGTTTTAAATTTTCCATTCTCCAGTCTGCTGGGACTGTTCCAGAATCTATAGAAATTCATAACAATTATCATGTTTCTTTCAACACCAGTGTGCAAGAGATTAAAACGAACAAAACTGAATAGATTTTCTGGAGTTAAGGACAGTTATATAAAAATTCCCCATTTTAAAAACAGCAGTTTTCATTACTTACTCAGATGAACGCTCCATTCTAACAAACTAGTTAGTGCAATAAAAGAAAGAAAATATCAAGCTTAATCTGGTCAAACAACAATGAAAGCACAGTTCAGTAATTCAATGTTGTACCTGTGTTGAAGTTGGACCCTGCTGAGCAACATGCATCTGGGTCTGACTTATAGACAGGGCCTGGGGTTGAGGAACTACTTGGCCTGGAACTGAGCCAGTGGGTCCTATCTGTGCAAGTGAATACTGCACAGGCTGCTGCTGTACTATCTGGGGAGAGAGGGGGAGAGAGAGAAAAATCCGATATCATACCTGCAAATACATCTTGCTCAGTGTAATTTAGCCAGAATAAACATCCTCAAATAGACTTTTTCAACTGAACTTGGAAAGATGGTCAAAATATAAACATGAAGAATTTGATCATCTTTCATCTGTATAATTTCCAAAACACTCTTCTCCCACAGCACACACCTAGTCTTTAGAACATAAATACTGAGATGCCCAAAGACCAACTGGACCACTTACTGCACTTACAAGCATCCTTTCAATGAGGCACTAGCCGTGCAGTCAGGCAACCTGCCCTTTATCAAATTAAAACGCATGCAACACCAGCCTTGGTAAAATCGCAAGATTTTGCAACTTTGAAAGCATTCTGCGGTCTCAGCTCAGTCTCCCTGACAGTGTATTTATTTAACATTTGAAAATTATCTATGGTGAGTTATGCTTGTGATAAAGTGCAACATTAGAATATTCTCCTCCTCCATTCCCTCCCACAGAGTACTTGTGGGAGCATTATTGGCCCAGATTTTGGAGTCAGCAGCAAAGGGTGCTCACCACTGACTTCAAAGCAGGCCTGAGAGATTTGGTGATCTCATGGACAAGACTTGAATTTATTTGGCATGCAACGGATTGTTGTGTTTTTTAATTGGAATTCCTAGCATCCAGCTTCAGTGATGTTGTCAAGCTATTCACACAGCTAACCAGTAAACGAAAAACGTAAGCAAATAACTTCATAAAATGTACAGGAAGTGACAAAGATTGGAATATGCACATGGGGTTAAGCTTAAAGCTGATTTATCATGTACAAACCTTAAAGAAAACTAATGTTTCATAATAAAGATATTTAGAAAATTCAACAAATATGAAGTTAATTTCTCAGGGACAGATAAGCTGTTCAGCAGGAGTTATTACTTGGATCAAGTTATACTCAGTAATTGAACAAGCTTTTTTCTAATATACAGGCTAACAGTGACATAAGGAACGTTCTCACATCATCAACTGACTTCACTGATGTTGGACATAGGTGTGTGTCTGCATGCATTATAGGGCACAGAGCAGCCTGTGGTAGAGCAGTGAATGACAGACTGCAATGTAGCATTTCCCTGTTAATGTGCACCTATGCTAAATCCTGAAATGGCTGTCAGAATGCTGACAATTCACTGTCAAAATGCTGACAGTATACTGTCAAACGGCCTGCAAATCCGAGGCCATTGTTCCAGCTTTGGATAGCAGAAGCCAATCAAATGGAACTTAAATCAAGTTGCACTAGGTCATAAGGAAATTTCATACAATATACTTACCTAGCAAATGCCCATAAATCAATACCATTTGGTCTAAGTAAAGACAGCCCTGTTAACAAATAGACAAGCTGCAATCTGTACCTACTTATAGTCTTAGTATAATAAACACAAGCTTTTGAAAACAAAGGAACAGGTATTTTTGACGAAAAGAAAAGAACTCAAACTTTAAGCATGGACTCTGCTGCATTGTTGAGTGTGACAACTGTGCATACACAACCAAAGGGGGGCAAAATGATTAAGAAGAATGAAATTCTCTACCTGTGGAAGATACGTTGGGGTGTAGTAACTGCCAAACTACAAGAAACAAACATAACAAAGTATGAGACACAGTACCAGCTGAAAGACAGTCCTATCAATCTAACTAAAAACTGAAATTAGAGAAGCCAGGAGAAATATTTTATCAGAAAGAACAAAGTGAAAAAGCCAAATTCTCATCACAAGTCTCTCTCCTGGAATTTCCCAGTTCGTTCTCAGCTATGAAAATGAAACTGGATTTTTTTTGCCAACCACACTAGCAACTTGCCAATCTACCACCAGACTTCTTGAATAGTTGTCCCTAGTACAAGACTCAATTGCAAATTTATCCTTACATGCCACTCCTTGTAGCACCTGATTATTACCTTGTTTGTCTGCTGTATGGATCCTGGTGGGGGTTGTGGGGGTGCCTGCTGAGACGTCACAGTCAGAGGAAGGCTGGTAGGAGGCGGCTGACTCTGCATTTGGACCTGCTTGATATTTAGACATGACAGAATTAATCCATGACACGAATATTATATGCAAGGGAAGTATCTCCTGAATTAATCAGGCATTTAGGTTGGATGATTATACACACTCAGATCAGCTGTACCCTACACAAATTCAGTGATTAAGTCAATTACGATTAAATAAATTTTATTACAATTTTAAATGGGAGCTATTATTTCTGAATAGAGTAGGATACCCTCCTCACTGATTCAGCTCAAACATTATAAATAACTTTATAAAAATTTCAACATTTAATTGAACTGAATAATTTCTTTCGAACACTACAGAATCTGAAGCATCTAAATTAGAAGCTTTTAGTTGAAACAAAATGACTAATTTATGCAAGTCATGGAGCAATAGAAACTACTCCTAATTTGCAGGCTGCTATGCAATTTTTCCAGTAATCAAATTTGCCTTGTTAAACACTAAACACACTTCAGCAAAAGGCATGAACACCTGAAACTCAAGTACCAAAGGTAGACTGTGCCCATCTGCAGAACTGTGATCCAGTGGCAAGTTCTGCTGGGATGAAACAGGATGGGACCAGGATCCTTCCATGACTTGAAGATACAAGCCAGCTGTTCCTGAAGTTGCTGGAAAGGGCTCAGTGTTGGTCAGCATTAACATAGGTGGTTGTGCGGCTAGTGAAACAGGCACACCTTGCAATGTTTCATAATGCATGCCATGCTTCTGCAAAACCTGTTGTTGCTCGCAATACAATGATAAACCGGAGTATGGTGCCAGGAAACCCAAAGGTGGTGGTGACTGGAACTCTCTGGTCTCTGAGGAAGTCGACTGACCAGAGTCACTTGAACACTGTGGACTAAGATTCTGAGGAAGTTCTTCTGACACTGGCTGCCTGCTTCGCAGGTGGTCACCTGGTAGTACCACAGTATCAGAACTAAAATAAACCACCTGCTCTTCAGTCACCGGCTGAAGCCTGCTGTACACTCCAGTCCCTTGATTGTCCTCCAGGCTTAGATCCATTGAAGCCCGCCGATTTCTGTAAATTCTGTGAGTTAATGGTGGAACAGGAATGTGGATATCATTACTTTCCACCTGTACTGCAGGAACTTGAAATTCAAAGATCGACCCTGTTCTGCTCTCATTTACCTGTGCAAGAATAGGAGGTGCAGAATGAGGGACAGTCAAATGCTGAACAGTTAGCATTGTATTAGCATTTTCAACAGGATTTCTTGCGAAAACACTTGTCAGCGCAGGTTCACTTTGAACATCTTTATCTTCCTTTAAGGGTAGAAACACTTTACCGGTCAGTGGAAATACTGCCTGTGGGTCTCCAACCTTCCAATGTTGTCTATGCTTCTGCATCATGTCCTGTGTCATTTGAAGATGAGAAGCTAAGTTTGAAATTTGAGCTGGTACTGTACGAGAAGTCACCTGCACCATTTGAGGCATTTGACCCATCACATTTTGTATTGGGCAGGGCAAAAAATTCTGACCACTCTGGGATTCCTCACAACTCGAGGGCTGGGAATAATTCTGTTGCTGCTGTAGATTTACTTCTGTTGGAATTCGATGCAAAGGAAATGTACAAGATGAAACGTCATTGTAAGTTACTGCCTCGTATGGATCCTGCGAAGTTTGCTGTAACTTCACACAACATGGATACATTGTTGGGTGACACAAAAGTGGAATTTCCTCAAACTGACCCGATCTTGACCTGTTTTCAAAAAAGGCATGGATTTGTTCTGCTTGCACCTGACCTTCACTGGCAGATCTATGAGTAACCAAACCCATCATGGTTGCGTTTTCAGCATTCCAACTTGCAAAATCACCAGCAGAAGGAACATTTTGACCTATGGTCTTCAGTATTGGCTGAAAATGGTGAGTGTGGGCTTCCAGGATGGAAGTACTTTTGCGGCGTTGAGCATTAGCAACGTTCAGAGAAAAACTTGGTGGTGGTGAAAAAGAAAATGGTCGTTCAGGAATAGATGGATATGAAACGGTCTCTGGTAGTGATGGAACTCCCCCACAAGGATGCACTAGAGATGGGGACTGCTTTAACATGAAGACAAAAATCTCAAATCAGAGTCGGGAAAATTAAAAATTCATCAGAAAATGAGCTTTTGTTTGAATTTCACTAATTACATTACAGAACAACAATAGCAAAAGAATTCGACAAACACAGAAGACATTTAAAAGAACTGAATGAATGCATTAAACACATCCGTGGGCACAAGTTTTACATTAAAGTGCAGCATTTAAATTCCATCTGCACGTGAAGAGATTTATTTCTTGCAAGTTTACATCTAAAACGGAATGCCAAAAGTACTAGGAATGAATGATTTGATCCAGAAGTAAGTATTGCCGTACAGTAAGTAAGAGGACAGCCGATTGAATATTTTCACCGGACTTCAGAATGAAAAGACCCATCTGTCTAACAGTTCCGGAGGACTCCACAGAAAGGAATTAAAATTTGTTGCTATTACATAGGTATATTCTGCCAACAAACTTTTGTATTCTGCCAGATGAATTATATGTATTTAGGCCAAAAACGTCAAAGTACTTATGGATTAGGCCAAAACTCTTTCAAATTAACCATTCAAAAAAAATAATTTCAGACACCATACTCTACTAAGTAGTTATAGCAGCCAATTATGTGAGGATAAAAGTTTTGAAAAAGAAAATGAATATTTTGTTCCAGTAGGAAGTAGTATTTCTCTAAATTTTATGATGACTTTGCTCGATATCACAGGTAAACTGGTAATGTGGTTATAAGCAGCATTGCTTATTCCAAGTAGTAGATAATTCCTGAAGGATGTAGAATTGCTCCAGGTGGTTTGTATAAATGTGACAGTTAAATATAAGATTTTACAACATTACATTTTCCCATTTTAAATTCTGCCCAAATGGTTGGATCATTTAATTAAATACATAAAATTGTGAATCAAGGTACATTTCAATTTCATCAAAGCTTGCCTACACATCCCACTTCCAAAAAGCAGAATTGGTAGCTAAGACTGAAAATACCAATATAACATCGAACTAAATCTCATCTTAATTGTAAAACTAAGTGCCCAGAACAGTTTGTATTTAATGACAACTTATCCTCATGAGTCACAGACAACATACAGGGTTGAAACTAATACACGGAAGGCTGGAGCGGCGCAGTTTGCGTGGAGGAGCTGAGTGCATAGGGAGGATACTTTCCAATGCTTTTGACAGTTTTTCTGCAAAGGTTTCTTCAGGGATAGTCCAAACAGGTGGGAAGAGAGGTGCAGAGAGAACTGGTGGCGGAGTGAAGGATAGTCTAGGAATGTAGGGTGAATCGGGGATGGTGGAAAGGTGGGGAACACATACAGACATGCTACGACCTCGTTGAAGCTAAAAGAAAATGAAGAAATAAATAAAAGAAAAATAAATAACACTTATCAACTGACCCACAGTAAACGGGATGTCAACATGTACACGAGACGAACTCAGCTGTTTTGAATGTAGCATTCATTATGACATTTTGTAAATGAGCGCTAGAAAGAAATGAAATGGGGTGTTGTGCACTGTGATGACGCAAATTCCCTTCAACTTCATGAAAAATGAGTTGGCTAGAACCTGAAGTCCATGTATTTGAAGAAATTTAGCTGCACAGGACACATTGAGGCAGCTATTTTACTGCTACTGGTGCAGATTAACTGGTTAGAATTAGCACTACATAAGTCTCAACCAAATATACCAACATTGATCCTACAGATGTTATTAAGTTTACTACTGGTCAGTATTAGATTGTATCCAAGAATATCCAAAAAGAGAAAAGAAAATCCAATGCGCACTTTTTGGATAGAAGAATAAAGTACTGCAAGCAGCCTGCAAACTCCGTCTGACACCAATAAAGGTACATTTCGAAATTTTAAAAATGCAAGGGTTACAGGGTGGATCACAATTTGCATGAGGGTGGATGAAAGGTTTATGCATATAAGCAGGATTGATATCGATAAAATGTCACGTGCTTCAGTCAATAATGCATTAAAATGCATCTACATGCCAGAAGAATGTCATATTTTCAGCAATAAAGCTCCACACCATCAAGTCCACAGGCACCTTATACACCTTTCAATATTGTTACTGTACCATGTTTTGACATTGTGTTTTAACTAATTCACTGCAACATTACTCTTCTAGGAGTTTGAATAAATACAGGGCATCACAATTATCACAAGGACTATATTTTACCTCTGGACATTACCACTGGTGCCTTTGGTGTTAAGTGTGCAAGCTTCAACCTCAAAGAAAATGTAGCAAATATGAGATAAATAAACTCTAGTTATGAAGGTGAAAAATAGTTTCAGGTCAGACAAATTCAAGAAAAATACTCAACAGCACCTTCGCCAGTGTACAAGTTGATGGTGGAAACTATTTAAGGTAATTTCAAAGTAAACAGAATTTCTTTTAAGTTAGTTACATAATAAAATTACATACAAACTGATATAGAAAGTTACAGAGGAAATGGTAAAAAGTATTTTGAAACAACCAAGGCTGTTCAAACCTATGCTATAAATACATCAAAATGCTCGAGTCAGTTTCATGGATTTACAAATACTGTTTACTAAGGAGCATCCAGCCCAATGTACTTACCCCTGTAGGCTGCTGAAGGCCACCAAGCTGCTGAGATGTTGACTGGGCATTTGGAGGCACCTGGCTTGATGAAATATGCTGTTCTTGAGCAGAACCATAAGAAACAGTTTGACTGCCATAGGAATCTGAAAATCCAGATGAACTCTGGCCACTGTCAAACGTGCCATCAGCTAAACAAAAAAAAATAATTAGTTTTTAAATCAAAATTTAACTTTGATAATATATCAAAAATATACACAATTTTAATGGAATGGTGTTTTTGATTCTTTAAGCATTTCTTACTGATGAAACCCACAACAAATCTGGGTTAGACTGCAGCTTTGGATTTGAACTTCTGATTTGAAACCACGACATCAAGGCATCAACAAAACCAAAAATCACCAGAAACAAATTACTGAAATCTAATCATATTCATCAACTAGCGTACTTTTCAATTTTAAAATGTTAGCATCCTTTCAGTACATAGATTCAATTTGGTTCAACGACAAACACCCATTCCGTTCTACTTGCCTACAACACTGGAGTTCAACTGTATTTGAAAACACATTATTTCTCAGGTTTTGAACTGAAAACACTGGAAAAATATCGACAACATATTCAAATAAATTAACACTATGGTTCTTTTATGCTTAGAAGGTAATTTAGTAAAGCCACTAGGGCATTTGTAACACTTGTCAATGGTCTTCTTGCATCTCTGCCCTCACATACATTCAACTTTTGGTGGAGGGAATGGGAATCTAAGATGACTGCAGTTGTAAACTACTAAGCATACCAAAGTAGATTATAAAGCTGCATTATTGTTCATGGGGTCACTTTGAAAGTTTAACCTTCTTACACAAGATAAATTTGCTGTCACCTACAGGTGAAAAATAAAATCACCTTCTGAAGTATATTACAGACCAGCAAAAGATTTGCATATGGAACTTGTGTTTTTTTGCCTCTAAATTGCTGTTGTGCCTATCTTTCCCTCTGCAAAATACAATGGAGAAGTCCAAACTGTCTTGTTTACATGTGAAAAAGCGGAGTATGGCAAATGTGTTATTTTATTTAAGTACAAAGCCAAGATTTTGCATAGCAAAGATGCAACTTACAAATAGAAAAAAAATGAGGCAAGAGATAAAAGTTTGATACTTCTTCAAATTTCAGCAATACGAATTATACTCATTGCTGCTCTGAACGGATGCTGAATCCACCACCATGCAGTACATCAATCCTTCATGTCAAAAACAGGACTTTCAAAGTAATAGCTTCAAATAAGAAACTAAAGATAATCTAAGTCTGTGTTTCAAATACTTCAGACAGATTTACTTAAACCCAAACTCGAATCTTAAAAGATAAAATATGCAACAATTTGTATGTCCTGCTACTCAACACAGGTTAAGTCGAGACAGTGATCAATTTGCTATGGATGCATTCTATAATGAAGCAAGCCAAGTAGCTTAGAGGTGGAGTGTGTTTCATATCTTTGAAAGAATCTGAGCTTCTTTCAGCCTGTTTTTCCAGGAAGGCATCTAGTCAGACAATGATGGGATGGAGTGAGCTACAGTCTATAGCACATTATAACATAGAACATAGAAAAGCTACAGCACAAACATAACACAAATGCCACCTCATAAATGGTATTGACTTCTTTGATAATATTACAATGGCCTCAGAGGAGATCTGGTCACAGCAAAATTTAGGTATCGCTAAATTAAATTGTAATCAAATACAGAACCACAAAGCATTCGAGCAATCAATGAAATACTTCAATCATCAGGATCCAGACTCAACAGTAAATCTTGCTGTGAATTTTAGGATAAACCTGTCTCATTAAAAAGCAAAGTGGCTTTATCAGATGTCTGTGACACCCTAAAGCTATTCTGATGGACAGCTGTCCAGATATAATGAGGGGAACAATCTCCAAGCAGTACTCAGAGATAACTCCTAGAACTTGGTAAAGGATCAATGGGGATCAAAATTCTCAGCACCCATATTGTACAACATTATGTTGAATACTGCTGCATGCAACAATATTCATGAAAATTGTTTGAATGGTTCAATAGCTTTCGAAAAAATATCTACATTAGATTGGAAATAAGAACATAAGAACATAAGAAATAGGAGCAGGAGTAGGCCATCTAGCCCCTCGAGCCTGCCCCGCCATTCAATAAGATCATGGCTGATCTGACGTGGATCAGTACCACTTACCCGCCTGATCCCCATAACCCTTAATTCCCTTACCGATCAGGAATCCATCCATCTGCGCTTTAAACATATTCAGCGAGGTAGCCTCCACCACCTCAGTGGGCAGAGAATTCCAGAGATTCACGACCCTCTGGGAGAAGTTCCTCCTCAACTCTGTCTTAAACCGACCCCCCTTTATTTTGAGGCTGTGTCCTCTAGTTTTAACTTCCTTACTAAGTGGAAAGAATCTCTCCGCCTCCACCCTATCCAGCCCCCGCATTATCTTATAAGTCTCCATAAGATCCCCCCTCATCCTTCTAAACTCCAACGAGTACAAACCCAATCTCCTCAGCCTCTCCTCATAATCCAAACCCCTCATCTCCGGTATCAACCTGGTGAACCTTCTCTGCACTCCCTCCAATGCCAATATATCCTTCCTCATATAAGGGGACCAATACTGCACACAGTATTCCAGCTGCGGCCTCACCAATGCCCTGTACAGGTGCATCAAGACATCCCTGCTTTTATATTCTATCCCCCTCGCAATATAGGCCAACATCCCATTTGCCTTCTTGATCACCTGTTGTACCTGCAGACTGGGCTTTTGCGTCTCATGCACAAGGACCCCCAGGTCCCTTTGCACGGTAGCATGTTTTAATTTGTTTCCATTGAGATAGTAATCCCATTTGTTATTATTTCCTCCAAAGTGTATAACCTCGCATTTCTCAACGTTATACTCCATTTGCCATATCCTCGCCCACTCACTCAGCCTGTCCAAATCTCTCTGCAGATCTTCTCCGTCCTCCACACGATTCACTTTTCCACTTATCTTTGTGTCGTCTGCAAACTTCGTTACCCTACACTCCGTCCCCTCCTCCAGATCATCTATATAAATGGTAAACAGTTGCGGCCCGAGTACCGATCCCTGCGGCACGCCACTAGTTACCTTCCTCCAACCGGAAAAACACCCATTTATTCCGACTCTTTGCTTCCTGTCGGATAGCCAGTCCCCAATCCTCTTTAACACACTACCCCCAACTCCGTCTGCCCTAATCTTCTTCAGCAGCCTTTTATGGGGCACCTTATCAAACGCCTTTTGGAAATCCAAAAACACCGCATCCACCGGTTCTCCTCCATCAACCGCCCTCGTCACATCTTCATAAAAATCCAACATGTTCGTCAAGCACGACTTTCCCCTCATGAATCCATGCTGCGTCTGATTGATCGAACCATTTCTATCCAGATGCCCTGCTATCTCCTCTTTAATAATGGATTCCAGCATTTTCCCTACTACAGACGTTAAGCTGACCGGCCTATAGTTACCCGCCTTTTGTCTCCTTCCTTTTTTAAACAGCGGCGTAACATTAGCCGTTTTCCAATCAACCGGCACTACCCCAGAATGCAACGCGTTTTGATAAATAATCACTAACGCATCCACTATTACCTCTGACATTTCTTTCAATACCCTGGGATGCATTCCATCCGGACCCGGGGACTTGTCCACCTTCAGTCCCATTAGTCTACCCAGCACTGCCTCTCTGGTAACATTAATCGTATTAAGTATTTCTCCTGCTGCCAACCCTCTATCGTTAATATTTGGCAAACTATTTGTGTCCTCCACCGTGAAGACCGACACAAAAAACGTATTTAAAGACTCAGCCATATCCTCATTTCCCACTATTAACTCCCCCCTCTCGTCCTCCAAGGGTCCAGCATTCACTCTAGCCACTCTATTCCTTTTTATATATTTATAAAAACTTTTACTATCATTTTTTATATTAATTGCTAGCCTAGCTTCATAGTCTATCCTTCCTTTCTTTATCGCTTTCTTAGTCTCTCTTTGTTGTTTCTTAAATTTTTCCCAATCACTTGTTTCTCCACTATTTTTGGCCACTCTGTACGCAGCTGTTTTTATTTTAATACTCTCCTTTATTTCCTTCGTTATCCACGGCTGGTTCTCCCTTTTCTTACAATCCTTGTTTTTTGCTGGAATATACTTTTGCTGAGAACTGAAAAGGATCTCCTTAAAAATCCTCCACTGTTCCTCAGCTATCCTACCTGCCAGCCTGCTCTCCCAGTCTACCTTAGCCAATTCATCCCTCATCCTATCATATTTCCCTCTGTTCAAACAGAGGACACTGGTTTGAGACCAAACTTTCTCCTCTTCCATCTGAATCAGAAATTCGACCATATTGTGGTCACTAGACCCAAGAGGGTCCTTCACAATAAGATCCTTAATTCTACCTACCTCGTTACACAATACCAGATCCAAAATAGCTCGTTCCCTCGTCGGTTCCGTAACATGCTGTTCAAGGAAACTATCCCGACAGCATTCTAAGAACTCTTCCTCCATTCCACCCTTACCGACTTGAGTCTGCCAGTCAATGTGCATGTTGAAGTCCCCCATGATTATTGCCGTTCCGTTTTTACACGCATCCCTTATCTGCTTGTTTATAGCCCTCCCTACCTCAACATTATTATTTGGGGGCCTATATACCACACCTACTAGTGTCTTTCTCCCTCTACTATTCCTCATCTCTACCCATAATGATTCCACGTTTTGTTCCTCAGAGCCTATGTCATCCCTCAGTACTACCCTGATATTATCTCTTATTAATAGCGCGACCCCACCACCTTTTCCTTCCTGTCTATTCTTCCTAAACGCCTGATACCCCTGGATATTCATCTCCCAGTCCTGGTCACCTTTCAGCCACGTTTCTGTAATGGCCACTAGATCGTACCCACTTGTGCTGATTTGCACCATCAACTCATTCACCTTGTTCCGAATGCTTCGTGCATTCAGGCAAAGTGTCCTTATTCCAGCTTTTATCTGGACCCGCTTTGATGAGTCGCGAACACCGTCTCCCTCTACTCCCTTATCTAAATTACCGCCTTCATTCACTTGCACCCTCTCCTCTACCATTAATTTTGTAATTCCCCTTACCCCTGCATCCTCCCCCCCATCAATTAGTTCCTTGATCCTAGTCAACTCTTCTAGCTCCCCTCCCCCCAACCTATCTAGTTTAAATTCTCCCCAGTAGCCTTAGCCAACCTACCGGCCAGGATATTGGTCCCCGTGTGATTCAAGTTCCACCCGTTTTTTGTATACAGATCACCCCTGCCCCTAAAGAGGTCCCAATGGTCCAGGAACCTGAATCCCTGCCCCCTGCACCAGTCCCTCAGCCACACATTCATCCTCCACCTCACTCCATTCCTGCCCTCACCTTCCCGTGGCACAGGCAGTAATCCTGAGATTACTACCTTTGCTTTCCTCTTTCTCAGCTGTCTCCCTAATTCCCTGTACTCCCTTTTCATGACCCCTTCTCCCTTCCTACCCACATCAGCGGTACCAATATGTACCGCTACCTCAGGCTCCTCTCCCTCCCACCTCAGGATTTCCGGGACGCGACTAGCGACATCCTGGATCCCGGCCCCAGGGAGGCAGACCACCATGCGAGAATCCCGCCTACCTCCGCAGAAACGCCTGTCTGTCCCCTTCACCATCGAGTCCCCGATTAATACCGCCTTCCTCCTCTTTTCCTTAGCCCTCTGAGTTACAGGGCTGGACTCCACTGCGGAGACACGGCCACTGCTGCTTCCCCCAGGCGGGCTGTCCCCCCCAGCAGTACTCAAGCAGGAGTACTTGTTGTGCAGGGGCAAATCCACCGGGGTGCTCTCAACCACCCTAGCCTTACCCTTCCTGGCCGTCACCCACTTGGCCTCTTCCCGTGGCCCTGGTGTGACCACCTGATGATAGCTCTTGTCTATCACCTCCTCATTCTCCCTCATCAGCCTAAGATCCTCGAGTTGTAGTTCCAGCTCCCTAACACGGTCTCTCAGGAACCGCAGCTCGACACACCCCTCACAGATGTGGATGTCCGGGAGGCCAGATGCCTCCAGGACCTCCCACATCCTACACTGGGAACAACACATTGGTTTCACACTCATACTGGACACTTTATGTCAAGTAAGACAGTGAAAAGTTAATAAGAGTGTAAGGAAACAAAAACTCACCCCTGCTCGTCCAAGCCCTGTGAGCCAAAGCCCTGACAGCTCACTCAACTTCCCACTCACTCTGCTGCCCGCTACGATGCTGCCCGCTGTATACTTTGGTGCACTTTTAAACCCTCCAAAAACTTCCCCTGGCCACTCCTGGCCTGACTTCCGGTTTTGAAAAAAACCTCCGATTTTAAACCCAAAATTAACTGAAAAAATAAATAATTAATTACAGTCAGAAAACCCACTCTCTTACCCTCAGCCTGCTCCTGGGAACAATGTCCTTGATTACCACAGATGTGTATGATATGGCTATATTAATCAGTTTCACGGCATTTAAATTTCATAATAAGCTTGGCACAAAGTAATTCAGTTGCAAGAAGCTTTTCCCAAAATTTTCTTTCAATGTTTTTCTGCAGGACTGGACAATTAGTCCATAAATGACTCTCATTAATGGGTTAACAGCATGTATAAACCAACTGAAAAGTTTAATTTTTAAAAGGGCTATTTAAAAGGGCTTTACCATGGCTATTGGAACTCTCAAATTGACGCTTATCCAGTTTTGGTAACGCAATATAAAGGAAAGATGGGTGTTTAAATTCTAGGAACACCATGTGTTGAACAAAAAAATTGGACAATAATCAGCTGCCTAAAATAGGAAGCTTAGCTTACAATTTTGGGGGCAAGTATGTTATGCTTGCCACTTGCTGACATTCTTAATTCCTTATGAAGTAGAGTGATTTGGGATTTCTGAGCAGTGGTAAATATGTAGAATTGCATTAAAAGGACACAACGTTAAAGGAAATGGGTTTTCAATATCAAACCATTTTTCTTTGGCTTTCATTTGCTGGCACTTGGGTTCTTGTGCCTTTGTGCCCAGCCTTCAAAAGAAGCACAGTGAAAATTAAAGGAATAAAACTGGCTAAAAGGCTCCACCAATGGCTCAAGTTTGCTTAGTGAACAATTTTTTTATTTAGTTTCAGAAGGTTCCAGGTTTGATCCCCATTCTATGCTGAGTTATTTCAGTAATGACATTAGTAAGGGAGCTATGATTGGCCTCAGCACAACTGTATGAAAGAGAAGAGTGAGTGTTGGTGGGGAGAAATTGCTCGTGTCCTGTTTACAGCTGATGTCCAACAGGCTTTGATGGAAGTACAAGTGGGGTTCTTAGGTGAGACAGGACAGTTTTTAGTGTGATTCAAATGTGAAACTTGCTATCAGAAGGAGTAGTCGAGGTGAAAAGCATGGATACATTTACGTTACATTAGCATGAGAAAGAATAGTTTATGCTGATAGATAGATTAAGCAGAATGGAAGGAACCATGTGGAGTAGAAATGTGGCACAGACCATCTAGGCTGAATGAAATGCTTCTCTGCTTGAAATTTTTTTTTTGCCCAGTACCACCATCATCTACACAAATCCCCAATGCAAGAGTTTAGAAGAGGAAGGATTCCAAACAAACATCTTAATTAGGAGCAGGCCATTTAGTCCCTCAAGCCTGCTCCATCATTCAGTGAGACCATGGCTGATCTGATTGCAACCTCAACCCCACATCCCTGCCTACCCTGGGCAATCTTTCACCCTATTGTTAATCAAGAATCTATCTAACTCTGCCTTAAAAATATTCAAAGATTCTACTACCACTGCCTTTTAAGGAAGAGTTCTAGAGATTCAGACCTCAGAAAAAAAGTTCTAATTTCCATCTTAAATGATTAACTCATTTTTAAACAGTGATCCCTAGTTCTAGATTCTCCAACAAGAAGAAACATCCACTCCACATCCACCCTGCCAATACTGCTCAGGATCTTAAAGGTTTCAATCAAGTCACCTTTTACCTCTTAAAACTCTAGTGGATACAAACCTAACCCTTTCACCTTTCCCCATAAGACAAATCCACTCATGCCTGGTGTTCGTCAAATAAACCTTCTCTCACTTGTTCCTAATGCATTATACCTTTCCTTAGATAAGGAGACCAATACTGTACACTGTACTCCTTTTCTTAATTCCCTCCACCTCCAGTTTCAGCTAGCTAACAAGTATATGGAGATATCTTTCTAAAAGCTTTCAAAATTTATACCCAATATTATAATGACCCCCATTTAAATTGTGCTTATCCCTTTAAATTTCATTTACGGTATCTGCAATTTTCTGCTTCAAAAAGTACTGCACGCCTACACCTGTCCAAATTTGCACCTAAAGCTATGCTAGTTGACAAAACCCGGAATACTGATTTCAACTTAATTTCATCCTCATAAAACCCACTCAATCATTTCAGTCCAAAGTGAACCAACATTGTAACTTTAGGCAATTTAATTGAGATTGTGAGGCTATGTGCAAGTTAGAAATCTAAGAGTCAGGTTCAGAAATGGTGACAACACTCTCTAAAGTTCACTGAAAGCATAATCCTAAGTGGCTAAGCAGCTGGGCTATTTTCACATGTTGGGTTTAGGTGTGTTAGTCAATAGTAAATGGAAAAAGGACCCGAAGTCCAATCCCAATTCGTGCTGGAATCTTAGAAATCAGTACTGGAATATTTTTTAGGGGGTCAGAAATGGAATAAAGAGAGGGGAGTAGTGCTATCATGTATACAAAGTGCATATGTTGGGAAAAGTTTCCCATGTCTCCAGTAGAAGAGATCTTTCAGAACATTTTTCTAAGGGAAGAATTTTTTGCTCTTCTGTGGAAGAATGCAGGTGAATAATTTGACCATGGTTTTTATGAATCAGTATTGGGTGGGACAGGAATTTTGATCGTTAACTCAAATCCAGTGGCAGACACTGAAGCATTAATAAAACACTGACCAAAGAGCAAAGTGGCATGAACCATTTTCCAAACTGTAGATTTAAATTTCAACTACCAGGAAAAACAGGACTTGATAAACATATGCAACAGAAATTCATTATTTTGCAGCATAGTTTAAAAAATCTTTGCATATGAAATGTTTGCCTATACACGTGTGGGCAAGATCCTCAATTCATGTAGGAAAGAATAGTTCAGAACAAGAGTTTGGAACAGGCTGGATGGAAGTAAGGTTAAAAGGTGTTAGCGCCTCTATGACTACACAACAAAAAAACCTATTAAGTTTACTTAACGCAACGTCTCTTTCAACATCTCCTTACTTCCACTCAAGCCACAGATCTACTCTTTTACTGCTGGTGAAACAGGAAAACTATCAGGAGTTCCTCAGGTAGGAAACACAAATTTTTTACAGAACCTCACCATTTAACTAGAGCTTCACAGCTTTCTGGACTCAGTTCAACAATTTCAGGTTGTATTCTTTGCCCCCAAGTCCTGTCCATTTTTTGGAGAGAAGCTATTGGTGACAATTTTGCTTTTTCTATTTATAGCTCCTCAAGATATCTTTACTTTCTTTACTTGTCCCACTACCATAACCTTTTGCCTTGCATTCCTTTCATTATTCAAATCCACTGTACCACAGACCTTCCCTTTTGTTCTCTCATCCCCTCCCCCTTTCCCTGCCTTTCTTAAAAACTGTTGCATATCTCAAGTTCTACAAAGAATTATCAATCTGAAATGTTAACTTTTCCCTTCGCACAGATATTTCCAGACCTGCATAGCTTTTAGAGATCAAATTTCTTTTTGAGACATCTTTTTGCGAGGTTTAATAGAAATAACGTACATGTAACAGAGTTTCCAGCCGGCTGGTACTGCAATCTATGTTGATCTGCTTCAGGCTCTTCAGGCTCAACTTGACTTGGTAGAGTTGCAGGAAGGGCAGAAGGAACTGCTGTGGTGGGTAACTGGGCAAGATGCCCTCCTCCAGGTTGAGAGATACTGGCTCCTTGCTGAGCTTTCTGCTGCTGCAGTTGATCATGCTTCTTCTGCTGCTCCTCCAGCTTCTCTTGTTTTTCCCGAACCAACTGCCGTTGCTCTCTTTTCCGTTTGATCAGAGACACACGATCTTTAATGGCTTTTGCCATAGTTTTGTGATCTCCTTCGGATACAAATCCAGATTCCACCTGCATGAAGTACAGTAACACACCAAGTCAAAAATGTATTACCACTTTTTCCATTCAGAGAAAATGGCGATCGAAATCCTTCAATATTGAAGATAAATTTGTGTTTGGTATGTTTCTCAGTGCAACTTACACACCTTGCACAGGAACGGTTTACAGGTAAATTATTTCACTCTGTTGGTGAGCAATGACAACTACATGGTTCAGTTTCTGAATTCACATTTTTTTTGTGTGAGCTGCAGTCACAAACATAGCTGGGACTCAAATACTAGCACATAAGTTAGGTTTAGTATTAACGCAATGACTTACCATTTCCTGAGCCACATCCTCCGGAACATCTCTTTCCAAGTCAAACGAGAATTCTATGGCTTCATTATCCTTATACTTTCCTTTAAGTTTCTTAATGTCTTCAATTCGTAGCCAAAGCTTAATTGCAAGCTTTTCGCCATCATCTTCTTCTGCCAACTCTACACGAACACCAGTATCTTCTTGAAAGAAAGCATGACTCAAAAGGTCCTTAATTGCATACCTACAACCAAATACAAATAATTAAACTCACTAAGCTAACAGTGATGTTGGGGAAAAGAAATTGCATCTATTTCAAGCGATCAGCAACATTATCAAGTAAATGCAAATCAGGTACAGCACAAACTGATGCAGAGTAAAACTCCCTCTGGTCACATATCTCATTTCCAACTATAAGAGTAGGAGGCTTTTCTGCACAGGTTACACTTATTTCCAATACCAGTGAGTCTGTAGTCTCTTACATGATATTGCCAAACAATAATAATGAACCATTCTGCACTCGGGTTCTCTGCCTATGAGATTGAGGTTACCCATTTGTATGGTGCATGATCCTAGAGCCAGCAGATGAAGATGTTCATTTCATGTCAGGAGTGGATTAAAATTCACGACCTTGAGGTCAAAAGTTTTCCAAATAACTAACATTTAAAACTTTTCACAACTATCTTATACAAATTCTTATCTGGAATTTCTATTCCCCATCCAAACTTTTCTTCCTTTAGATCCTGAACCGAGCCAGTGACACCCACATCAATGAACAAATTCACTTCATGGCAATGTTCTCATTACTTTCAGCACCAATCTACTTCTCATCTGAGAAGAATGTCCTTTCTTCTCCCCAGACCTCTCAAGTGAACTACAATGCCCCAATTGAAAGTTACTTACTCTTGGATCTCTCTACTTGCATTTCCTGTTATCCATAACAATGTGGTTCAATTAACTTTTGATTTTACAACCTATCATGCCCCTTATTTTGAAAACAGCACCATAATTCGGTTTGGAACCTCCCAAGATAAAGCACCAAGATTGCTCCAGACAGTGAATTCACTCTCATTGCTAACGGCAGCATCTACCTGTGCTGCATGCTATTCTGTTTGAATACAAAGATCACTGATGAACTGGCAAACAAATTTCACAACATAAAATTGAACTTGAATGAACTTCTTCTGAACCTAACTTCATGACATGTGAATTCCAGTGAATTCACTGCTTCTGGAAAATAAATACACTCTCTCCAGGGCATTAACTTGTATTGCAATTGTAAAAAACATCACATGTGCAATTCAACTTTTAAATCCCACATCACTTTAACAGCAGCTGTCAAGACATTCACCGTTCATCTTTATTCTGGCGGATACATCCTTCGATTATTTCTTTAACTTCAGGGATTGCTACCTTGTCAAAGCTGGCTGGTTTCACCCCCTAAGGAATAAAAGGAAATAAAACATGAAACACAAAAATGAAAATCAGTAAAAAAGAGAGAAAATCTTTGAATGCACATCAGATCAAGTTTTCAGTATAACATGGATAAATATGAAGTTATTCACTTTGGAAGGAGAAACAAAATGGTAGAGTATTATTTAAATGGTGATAGAATGGGGAATGTCGAGGTACAAAGGGACCTGGGTGTCCTAGGACACAGTACTGAAAACAAGCATGCAGGTACAGCAAGCAGTCAGGAAGGCAAATGGTTTGATGACCTTCACTGTAAGGGAACTTGAGTACAGGAGCAAGAATGTCTTACTGCAGTTGTACAGGACTTTAGAGAGACCACACCTGGAGTAGTGTTTGCAGTTTTGGTCTCCTCATCTGTGAAAGTATATACTTGCCAGAGAGGGAGTGCAACAAGGGTTCACCAGACTGATTCCTGGGATAGTAGGATTGTCATACGAGGAGAGATTAGGTCGACTGAGCCTGTATTCACTGGGATTCAGAAGAATGAGAGGGGATCTGGTTGAAATGCATCAAAGTCTGACAGGGTTGAACAGACTGGATTCAGGAATGCTGTTTCCTTTGGCTGGGGTGTCTATAATAAGGGGTCACAGCCTCACGATATGGGATAGGGCATTTAGGACTGAGATGAGGAGAAACCTCTTCACTCAGAAGGTAGTGAACCTGTGAAATTCTCTACCACAGAAGGATGTGGAGGCCAAGTTATAATATATTTGGGGCAATAGATAGGTTTCTAGACTCTAAAGGTGTCAAGGAGTATGTGGCGAGCGCAGGAGTATGGTGTTGAAATTGAGGATCAGTCATGATCAAATTAAATAATGGAGCAGGCCTGAAGGGCCGAATGGTCTACTCGTGCTCCTATTTTCTGTTTGTTTCAATATACATCAGGTCAAGTTAGCATCTAAAAACATATATAGATTAATTCTGGATATAAACTTTCACTGCAACCCAAAATGTTAACTTAGCTTCCTTTCATCAATGTTGACTTTACCAGATGCATACTTTCAAGAATATTTTTTCTAAGAGAAAATAACCCATGTCCTTCAATTAGATAACCACTACAAAACTACTTCCTTATTTTAATTCTGTATGCAAAATATTAACTTGTCGGGTAAGAATAACTTTGCCAAAAGTGGTAATATTTCTTGTTTGAAGTATATTTGAAGTTGCAATATTAAAAATGTAATAAATTTTAAAATTGGGCGTGTGCGTGCACGAGGAGGGTACACACGTGTGTGTTTGGGGGAATGCACACTAGAATTGTACCAAAGGAGTGGAACGCAATTAGTGCGATTTCCTAGTTCAAAAATGTTAAGGATAAGTGAGACTACTTTGGGCCAGTTAACCTCACATTTGTAGTAGAAAATCTTCACCCGAGGGTAAACATGAGTGAACATTTGAAGATGCGGGTACACTGCGATTAGAATCAGTGCAATGTAACTCATAGTGCAAATTAGAGATAACGCAAAATGCATTAAGGGACTGGGCAGATAGGGGGCAAATGCTGTACAATGTTGATAAATGCGAAACTTCCTACTTGCAAAGGAATTGTATTGCCTTTTTCTTTCTGCCATATTACTTAATGAATTAGGATAGATACATTAATACGCATTAAGGTACAGAATTTAGTTTCTCTTCGAATGAAATACTATTGCACAAATGGTTTTACAATACTTTTTTGTATGACTCGAGGATAGTAGTGTACAGCTTCACTGAAAAAGATGGTGGTATACTCCAGGCAGGAATTCAAAACCAGCTGAGGCTAATGGGCGAGAAGCTTATTCACTGTTGGCTCACCAAGGCTCCTGAGACAGCACTTTCAAAACCCACAACCACCAACATGTAAAAGGACCAGGGCAGCAGATACAGGAGAACACCACTGCCTGGAAGTCCCTTCCAAGCCACACACCACCCTGATTTGGAAATACATCACCGTTCCTGGGTCAAAATCCTGGAACTCCCTCCTTAATAGCACTCTGCATGTGTTTACACCACATGGACTGCAGTGGTTCAAAAAGGCAGTTCACACCATCTTCAAGGGGAATTAGGGATGGGCAATAAATGCTGGCCTAGCCAGTGAAGCCCACATCCCATGAATGAAGAGAAAAAAAATCACAGAAAATCTATCTTGCATTATATGGCCTTTGGTCTTAGAAGAGGTGCAATATATAGGTTCAGTGCACAAATGACCATTAACTGTAACGCTTGGTCAGGTCACAATGATGCTAACTGTGGCAATTTTAGAAGTTTCATGGTAGGGTTTGCTCTATCAGGTTTGGGCTTAATGTTGTTCGAGAAGCAGCTAAACATTTCTGGATTGCATGATTGAAAAATGTTTATCAGCACAGCGAGACCCATCTCACCAATATTGGCTCCGGACTAGAGTTCCTCTCCATAATCTCAATCTGCTGCCTTTCCCTTGTCACTCATTTATGTTCATTTCCAAGTTTTTACCCAATTCCTTCTTAAATGCAGTTTGAACAGGGGAGCATCACAAACTGTCGAATTCTCTCCCCTCATGCCAAAGGATGGGCAAGCTTCCCAATCCTAGAACCCAACTCCCCAAATTCTTCTCCACCCTAGGACCCTCTTCAGTACCAGCTGGCCCCAAGTCTCTAATTCCTCTACTCTGCTGTGGCTTCCCACCCCACAATTGACAACAAATCCCATGATCACACTACCGAATTTTATGATATGCTGGTCCCAGTCATCTACCCAGTTCCAGCATACTGATTTGCATACAAATAGAATAGCCAAAAGAGCACAGAAGCGGCAAAGACTGACCCTACATTCACGAGATACTCACATACTTTTCCACCAGTGGATCACCGAATTGAGTAGGAGCAAGAATTATTGCAAAAATAACTTTCTCTGGACTGTAGTCAGATACTACCATTTGCCTAAACACTCTCTGGTCTGAGAGGATATTTAGGCAAATGGTAATATCTGACTACAGTCCCGGTTGGGTTCAGCCAACTGGGAATAGATATGGAGATGTTTCATTTCGGCGGCATGGTGGCACAGTGGTTAGCACTGCTGCCTCACTGCTCCAGAGACCTGGGTTCAATTCCCGGCTTTGGTCAGTGTGTGTGGAGTTTGCACATTCTCCCCATGTCTGTGTAGGTTTCCTCCATGTCCAAAGATGTGCAGGTTAGGTGCATTGGCCACGCTAAATTGCCCCCTAGTGTCCCAAGATGTGTATGTTAAAGGGATTAGCGGGGGTAAATATGTGGGATTACAGGGATAGGGCCTGGGTGGGATTGTTGTCAGTGCAGATTTAATGGGCCGAATGGCCTTTTTCTGCACTGTAGGGATTCTATGATTTATAGACCTTGTTCTCAAATTGAAGACGTCGCCCAATGTGTTACTGTCAGTGGAAACCCATAGATTCTATTTTCACTTTTCAACTGCTTTTATATGTGCATCTACTAATTCACTGTTCATCTCTAAAGTATGGTCACGTTGAGAGAGAAGAGTCATACTAAGCAATTAAAATTCTGTAACTGGAAGATCTCTCCACGCCCCACCCCCCTCCCAAAAAAACCCATGCCTGGGGGAACCATTTAATACTCCAATTTAAAATCAGAGACTTCATATATTTCCAACTCACTTAGCAGGCAAGTTACCCAGGAAGAGCTAGGTCTAAAACCACAACCCTGACGCCACACCCTCCAACCTATGGACATCTTTATATTGTCTTTGAAGATAAATTGAAAGTTAATTTTCCTATATCAAAAGCAGATTTAAGAGAAAGCGCTTTTTATTTGGTGCCACAAAGATACAGCTGTAGACCCGTCCAAAACACCAGCACATGCACCAGAAAAACCGACCTTGTTGATTGTGAACATACAAGTACTTTTGGTGCATTTCTAATAAACAAGGCTTAGTGCATCATGACAAAATGCCTGCAGTTTCCAGTTCTGGAACCAAATGTCCATACGATAGTGTAGGACATGGAATAATAATAAATTTACTTCCCATTTTGATGTCATACATCAAACATGCCCCTCAATATAATTATTTGACTCTATTATTTAGGTAATTCAAAACATTTTGGGAAGCAAAGAATTAGAGTTGCTCAGATCACAAGTTTCACAACAGCACAGGTTAAGGAAGTGAAAAGGGTAGGGCCAAGCTCGATTGTATATATATCATGTGTCTTTAGGAGGTTCCCAGACACACTAATGATGTGTTATCAGTGAGGTAATACACAAACGCAGCAGCCAATTTGCATACAGTAAGATGCCATAAGCAGTAACATGACAGTGACCATATAACCTGATTTCATAATATTGGTTGAGGGATAAATGTTAGATAGGTCTTCTTCGACCAGTGGAAAGGAGTCTTTTACACCCATGTGAGGAGGCACATTGGGTATCAGTTCAACCTGTAATCTGAAAGGGTTCCTCCAATTGTGCAGCATCCTTTCCTTCTCTATGTACAGTATACTTTGTCTGTATAGAGACCACAATACTTTTCACTGTATACTAGTGCAGGTGACAATAATAAATCTAATCAAAATCAAATAACTTTTCTCAGCACTCCATTTAAGTTATCAGCGCTACCGGTGTGACTGAAGAGATACGCACACAAAGCAGGGGCAAGTGAAGTGAGGTGCATTCCAATTGTATACAACATTACGTGGAGATGCCGGCATTGGACTGGGGTAAACACAGTGAGTAGTCTCTCAACACCAGGTTAAAGTCCAACAGGTTTATTTGGTAGCAAAAGCCACTAGCTTTCGGAGCGCGCTGCCCCTTTGTTCTGACGTTGAGGGATTTCTTACTGTGTATACAACATTGACAGCGAGAGGTGTGCGCACTGCACCCGAAGTATAAACATTTTTTTGTTTTTACCATTTGAAGTTGATGATCACTCTATTGATATATAAATGATTAAGAATTTTCTATAACTCATTGTGAAATATTCAACATGTATTTAATTTTATTCATGGGGTCATAGCAATTGAACAAGCCAGATCAAACAGGTGCTGGAGTGTGTCGACCAGGGGAATTTCACAGTAACTTCATTGCAGTGTTAATGTAAGCCTTACTTGTGATTAATAAACTTTAATTTCAGTCTTGCAGCCCACTGAGGTGAAGAAGGGCCACTCATGTGGCTCACTCACTGGCCTAGGTTTATCTCCCTCAAGTGCCAACCAATTTCTTTTTAAAATCATTGATCACCTCGGTTCCCATCCCCATTTAGGCAGTGGCCGCCATGTCATTACCATCTGCTGTGTAAAAAGAAACTCTTCCTCAGAGCTACTTTCCCTAAACCTTTCATAATTTTGTATACCATTATCAAATCTCCCTTTCTTTGCCTCAAAGAGAACCCCAGCTTCTGCAACCTAACTTTTTACATAAAATCCCATTCTAAAACGAACCCACTCAAAAATCGACATATCCTTCTCAAATTTTGGAGACCAAAAATGGGCACAATACTCTAGTTGTGGCCTAACCAGACTAAGATTCAGCATAATTCTCTTGCTTTTGTACTCCATACCTCTATTTATGAAGACAAAATCCCATGTGCTTTGCTAACTACTCTCCCATTGTGCCTGCCACCTTCAAACATCAATCACATGAACCACAACTCCCTGTTAATGGCACTGTTTTAAACTGTGTACTAAGTCTATATTACCTCTACCTGTCCCTTCTAAATGTATGTGCATCTGGCAGAAATATGGACAAGTGAGCTTACAAATGGTAAACATAAACAAGGATAATGTTTTATAGACAAGTGTGCTCAACTATAGGATCTAATATATTAATGACAAATACAAATATAATTTTTAATGCTACAAATGGTCTTATGCCCTTAAAAGAGCAACCTCTAGAATACAGCTGTAAAAAATTGATTACTCCATGTCGCAATTTACAACTTGTGATCTTGAATTAAATACACATGTAGTGCTAATTTCATTCAAGACATCCAATTGGATTCCTGTTTTCCTAATGGTGAAACTGGTCAAGTGTAGATTCTGATGGAAAGAAAAAAGTGTGCTTGGTTCAAACAAGACATTCGTTTCACGGTTTGCTCACATTCATCTTCAGGACAGCTAAGAGTTTGAGAGAATACATCGATTCCAGCTGGGTAAAGGCAACCTCAAAAGAAAGGGATCCCTCAAGTTCAAATTGCTATTCCTCTCCCAAATTTCAGCTCTGTCCACAAATTAAAAATGACTTTGGTTGAAATAGTGCCATTTCACAGCTCAGCAAAAGTTAATTAAAAGCTGGTTAGAATTTTTAAATGCTTGATTTTTTTTGACTGAATGCCTGCTATCAACCTCTATCAAAATTTGTCTCACCAAGTTCTTACTATAATTAAAGAAAATTCTTGCATGACCTCAACAAAGCAGTGTTTATTGCCTATTCTGACTTGCCCTCATGGCCTCAACTTTAAAACTGTCACTCCAGTTTTCAAATCCCTTCATGACCTGATCTCTCCCAGGCACCCGAGTGTGGTGACTAGGGGATTTTCACAGTAACTTCACTGCAGTGTTAATGTAAGCCTATTTGTGACACTAATAAATAGATATCTGTAATTTCCACCAGTATCATTACACCCCACTTCAGCCTCTCCAAGATATTTGCACTGCTCCAATGCTGGCCTCTTGGAACTTCTCGAATTGGTGGCATGGTGACACAGTGGTTAGCACTGCTGCCTCACAGCACCAGGAACCCGGATTCGATTCCTGGCATGGGTCACTGTCTATGTGGAGTCTGCACGTTCTCCCAGTGTCTGTGCTCCGGTTTTCTCCCACAGTCCAATAGACATGGTTAGGTGCATTGGCCATGCTAAACTCTCCCTCAGTGCTCCTGAACAGGTACCAGAGTGTGACGACTAGGGAATTTTCAGTTAAACTTTTAATTGCTAACCACTGACAACTGTGGCATTTCCTCCCAAGTCACTAATATTGGGAAGTCCTTCTCTACATCCCTGAATCACACTTTCCTCCTTTTAGGCACTCCTTAAAGCCTACCTCTTTTCAAATCTTTTAGTCATCTGTCCGAATATCTCAAGTGCCTTGGTGTTAAATTTTGTTTGATAGTATTCTGGTGAAGAGCCTATCCTAAAACCATACACAAGTACAAGTTTTTCTTAAGAGCCAACGACAACATAGGACTGAAGTCTCGTATAGCCAGATTAAGCAGTGGCAGCAAATCATTTCCTTTGGACATTAGAGTTGAGTTTTTATGCAAATCAGAAGTTTTCAAGGCATTTTTTCTTGTGCCATTCCAGAAATTATCTTTTATGAATTTACTTGCACAACTCGTCACCATGAGTTCTGAACTCAATCTCTGGCTTGCTAACCCAGTACCACCATAATTGTTCTATCATACATGAAGTAATCATATTAACACAAGTCTGCAAAAGCTTTTGAACAGAATGGCAACGGTACTGGCGAAAATGTCTGTTGGAATTTCTAAACTGCACTGTCCACAGAAATACAAATCAACCCAGTGTGCCTGAATCAAATATCACTAGAGTTAATCATATCTCCAACACAGTTTTCCACAACATACTAGTTGAGCCAAAACAATGCAAAACCTCAACACTCAAACAAAAATGAAGAAAGCAAATAAATCTACAAGTTAATCACAATTCTTCAGATTATTTTTAGACAGGTATCAATAGAGCTACTGCCTTTTAAAATGGGCTTAACTGAATTCAGACCAAATAAATTTTACTATCAAAAACAAAAAATTTGGAACTTAAAGCAAAAGTTAACTAAAGGTTGAGTAAACTTTTTTGACTGATGGCTTAGGATGGGCAATGCTGGCTGAGCCAGTGACACTCATCCTGTAAATGAATAAAGAAAACTTCCGCTACATCAAAATTTGTCTCACCAAGTATTTATTGGACAAATAAAATTGTTCCATGACCCCAACAAAGCAGTCTTTATTACACATTCCAAGTTGCCCTCATGTGGCCTCAACTTTGAAATTCTTACCCCAGTTTTCAAATCCCTCCATGGCCTGATCCCTCCTTATCTCTAATCTCCTCCAGTCGCACAACACTCCACAGACTGAGTTTCAAATTTGCAGTTCGGAAATACAGCAAGAAAATATTTATCATGCAAAACAAGACTACCTCAAATGCACATTGATTACCCTCCAAATGACAATTCCTTTTCTGTCATCTGTAACATGTTTGGAGTAAAAGTAGACCTAATAAACTCATCAATATCACAAAATCTGGGGTTTTTCCTCAAATATTTGATCGTCAGCATAGTTGACAGAGTAGGAGTTTCAGATTAAAAATAAAAGAGGCTTTTAAACAATACGCCCACTCTCCATTTACCATATAAAGTTTTTCTCTGAAAATTATGAACCAAATGAAAGTTTGAACTCTCAAACTGCCTTGCAAAGTAAAATTAATTTTTAGCTTTGCATAGTTATTAGGCATCATCTAACATGTCAGTGAACAGTGACTTTTAAACCACATTTATAGGAAAGCGAATCAAACTTCATAAATGTAACAATCACTCACCTCGTTAACATGGACATGATCATTTTGATGTGAGCAGCAACAGCAGTGGGAATTAATAATAAAAAACACTGGGGATCTCTCTCTATTCTCAGAATCCATCTGAGAACTTGCAATAAAGTCTAACGGGTCACAGAGGGCATTTTGGCAAAAGAGACTTGCCAATATGTGGCAAATCAATGGATACTGGTTTCTACTTTGCTAATATTAGAGTTCTTTATGCCCCCTACACTAGTAAAAGAATTTTAAAATTTCTCTCATCAATGCACCTCCTTTTCTTTGTAACAGCAAGGAGAACATATCCACTGTTTCTCCAGCCAAGTGCCTAGTACAATCCTCTACACCTCCTTTAAGGTTGTTCAGTCACATGAACAGATTTCATTAGCAACTGAAATGCGTCATACCTCCTGCAGGGTATTTCTGTCCTGTAGTCTTTCAACTATATTTTCACAAAGGCAGGAACAAATTTTGAGCAGCTTCTTCAATAAAAGGTTCCCTTAAATGCATAAGGCCTTAATTTTTGAAAAACCTAGAAGGCAAATGATGATCTATAATTTCTCTCCACGACAGAGGAAAGTTATTAAAATAATTCTCAGAAGGGTTTTTGTGATTGGCCCCTTATTCAGTTCAAACAAACAAATTTGCAACTCCATTATCCTTGAATAGTTGTACAGCAATCATTTTAATCTCAATTATTCCTGTACATATTTGTTCCTTCTAATGATTGTAGTAAATAAAGACATCTGGCCAAAATAAATGAATTCAGTAGAAAAATGCTTCATTTCATGTGACAAATTGTGATAAGAACATTTTTTTAAAAGTGAAAAAAAATTATACCTCAATCTAACCTTCCAGGTTTAACATGAGACGTGACAAAGCGTGTGTAATTATTTTCCTCTCCTATTCCCAAAATTACTTAATTCTTGGGTATTGCTCCATGAACACTTCAGCGTAAATGTCTGGTATCTCAATCAAGTGATCACTATGTGCATTTAAGACAAGGTGCAAGGATCAACAGGGAATTGAAATATATAGACCCTGATTTGATTCTCACCCAGTGTCTACACGCAAGGTCCAGCAAGCATCACAGACTACGTATCCGTAATTGGTTCTGAACTGGGATAATCATTATGGCACCAAAGGATTCCATGAAGCTATTTGGCCCAGTCAATCCCATTTCTCCATTCAATCCCAGTAGCTTTGCAAGTTATTTCCCTCATGTATTGAAGTCTTGACCCCAAGAGCATCCGGATATGTATCAAAGGCAACAGTCATCGATCACAGCAATAAGACAACATTTAAAGTTGACTAAATGTGGTTTAAGTGGCACTTCCAATCTTCAACAACAATTTTCTTACTCCTTTTCAGCTGGCCATTGTTTGGAAAGATCATTAATTGCAGTGCTAGCCAGGATACAAGTATCCACTAGCACTTTAACCAGTAGATTGACAGGTTTCTCAGCCCCATCTCTTAATAACTACCTTTCATTTCTTTGTTGTTGCATTCATTTAGTCTGAAATAGCATGGATTGGAAATTAGATCAAATTTCCCTTAATCAGTCATTTTGCAGTGTTGCCACAAGACTTTTTTTTTTAAAAGCGCATTGGCATTAATATGTTATAACTGAAATTATATGCAAGCCTTGCATCTTTTTTGAATTACGCAGAAGCACGTAGTTCAATGGCAACATCTCAGCCAAAGTTGACGTGCCAAACAATCAGCACCCCTTTTGTCCTGTAGTATAAATTGTTGTGATCATTTGAAATTTGGCATTCTTCGATTTGTCCTGAGTGCAAGATGAAAAGCCTCAGTATGTATCTTTTTTCAACAATATTCAAGTTCAGTACTACCAAGTGACTCAAATTCTATTTAAACCAATAACTTGATATAGTACTTGCATTTATGCAACTTCAGACAACTCAATTACTTTCACCATCAGATATATTTTGTATTTTGCGCTGGAAACGCACCTTTCGTGTACTTCACAGATATAGCCAGGCATTTATGACAATGTACTGGATGTGACTTCTGAATTAAACAGGACACTATGACTGCACACTGCTGGGATCACACTGAACAAGCAGCTAATATGGGGAAAAATAGAAGCCAAGATATGCAGTTTCTGACAGGAGCCAAACAAGATGCCCTCAGTCTGAAAGTATGAACTGATTTTGTTTTATTTCAATGCGATTTATGGGAGGTGATTTTCCACATCTCTGTAAATGGTGGGGTGAAGAGAGCAAAAATATGGACAAGACCAGAGTTGGAGTAATACAGTACTTCGGGGGTTGCAAAGGTACAGAATGTTAGGGAGGGAGGGGAAAAGACAAGAAAGAATTTAAGCACAAGAATGTAAATTGTAAAATGGGAAGAGTGCTTCAGAAGCAAAAAACCGAGAACTGATTTAGAGTACATGCAGATCTTGCTTTATTTAACACAAGGTTTGCATTGTTATGATGTACTGGTCACCTTCACGAAAGCATGACATCTTTCCAAAGGTCAAAACTTCAGAGTAATGGTTGTAACGTCACTGTAATTTGTTATTCCAACAGGTTGTTTGGAGAAAAAAAAACAATTCAAAACAGCTCTTTTTACCCTCTGGCCTGTTGCTTACCATTGAAGCATTTCACTTTATTGCTATAAAACACTGCCTCATGACACAGAACTGTACCCACCTGAAGCTATTGCTGAGAAAATGCAAAAATCTCACGTAAAATAGCCCCTTTAGGATCAAAGTCATTAAAGTTATAACCCAACAGTTCACTCAAACGTGATTTTGCACTGAAACAGCATTTGACAAATAACCCATTTGAACTTCAAAACCTTGGTTGAAAGCTAAATCAATAAGTCAAATGCACAACACAAAACTAACTACAATTAGCAATTGATCTTGTATCCAAATCTCAGTGCACAAAAAGGAATTTTCCAGTCCATATGGAAGTTTTTCCACTAGTGTTAAACTCTGCTGAAACTATTAAATGGTACTGAAAACCCCCCAATAATAATAGTCAAGAATATTTTTTGAAAAAGACAAGAGAACAAACTGGCTTTCAAAAAGGGAACTGGACTGAAGAAAAAAAAAGTATAACAGGAAAAATGATTCGCTGAGTTGCTTTTGCAGAGAGTCAGCACAGACGGCCGAATGGCTTTTTTCTGTGTTGTAACCAATTTATGATTCTAAACAATCAAACTTATGTGGATAAATAATTAAAACTTGAACTTTGTTTCAGAGGGTTGGCAGAGGTAGAAATGAAATCAAATCAGCCAAAAGGTGGTTCAAGCACATTTACACTTGGGCCTTTTCCCTATTTTGGATTAAATATTTGTACAGCAAAACACAAGACATCAAGGCTCGAACACAAGAAACCAACAAGATTTACTTTGATTGTCAAAGACCACTTCTGGATCATGGAGACAGGCTGGCAAAATGGCTGAGTAAAATGCACATGAACAGAGATTATACTTCGGTTTCTTTAATGTGAAGACAAGGAGGAATGCACTTTTAATAGAATAGCCATGAAAACAGATTTTGTAGGGTTGGAAATGCTGAATGTCATACTGGTCAAACTTCTCCTTCATGGATATTTGTACCATTGGCTTTATGGTCAATTAAACTGAGAAATAATTACACACTGAAATTTCTGACCTTGAACTGAACTCGCTAAACGACAGTTGTTAGTAAAGTAAATCTGATGTAAATGCACGCTGGACTTATTTTACTGAAGATTCCCATAAAGTGTGACAATACAAAATGGTTAGGACAAGTGATGGAAAGAGGAGAGGTCCTTAAGAGGGAAAAGACAATGAGTTGAGAAGCAAAAAGAGAATGATCAGGTTTCTTGGGGTGTTCTATAGGCCTCTAAATAGCGAGGGATGGCCGAACAGGTCTGCAGAGAAATCACATTGATGTGCAAGAACTATAAAGTAATGGCATGGGGCACTTTAATTATCCAAATATCAACTGGGATAATATCAAGGTTAAGGAGGAGAAGGAACTTCTAAAATGTGTTGAGAACTTCTTTGATCAAGACGTTCTTGGCCCAATTGGAAAGGAGGCATTGCTGCATCTGTGAAATGAGATGTGTCAAGTGGATCAAATGTCTGTGGGGAACATTTGAGTCAGTGTGATCATCATCATCATATCATAAGGTTTGGATCAGTAATGGAGATGAGCAAGGAACAATCTTGTGTAGGATTTCTAAATTTCAAGGCAGCTAATTTCAATGCGACAAAGGGACCTAGCCAGAGCAAAACAGAACCAGAATCAGGGAAATTTTCAATTAAACCGTGGCCGATCTTTAAGAAACAAATGCTTCAAATACAGACTAGTCACGTTTCACCAGAGGAAAAATTGAAAGGGACCCTGGATGACTCGGGATATTGAGGCCCTGGTCAAGAAGAAAGAGACACATGACATGAATAGGCAGCTGGGATCAAGTGAATCACTTGAAGAGTATAGGGGGTGTAGGAGTAGAGTTAAGAGAGAAATCAGGAGGGCAAAAAGGGGACACGAAATTATTTTGCAGATAAGGCAAAGGAGAATCCAAAGAGCTTCTACAAATACATAAAGGGAAAAAGAGTAACAAGGGAGAGAGTAGCGCCTCTTAAGGATCAACAAGGTAATGTGCGGATCCACAAGAGATGGGTGAGATCCTAAATGAATATTTCTCATCAGTATTTACTGTTGAGAAAAGCATGGATGTTAGGGAACTTGGGGAATTAAATATTGATGTTGAGGAGTGTACATATTACAGAGAAGGTGGTGCTGGAAGTCTTAAAGTGCATCAAGGTAGATAAATCCCCGGGACCTGATGTAGTGTATCCCAGGACGTTGTGGGAGGCTAGGGAGGAAATTGCTGGTCCTCTAGCAGAGATATTTGAATCATCAATGGTCACGGGTGAGATGCCTGAAGATTGAAGAGTGGCAAATGTTCTGCCTTTGTTTAAAAAGGGCTGCAGGGAAAAGCCTGGGAACTACAGGCCGGTGAGCCTCACATCTGTGGTGGGTAAATTGTTGGAAGGTATTTTGAGAGACAGGATCTACAGGCATTTGGAGATGCAAGGACTGATTAGAGACAGTCAGCATGGCTTTGAGAGTGGAAAATCATGTCTCACAAATTTGAGTTTTTTGAAGGGGTAACCAAGAAGGTAGATGAGGGCAGTGCAGTTGATGTTGTCTACATGGACTTTAGCAAGACCTTCGACAAGGTACCGCATGGTAGGTTGTTGCATAAAGTTAAATCTTACGGGATCCAGGGTGAGGTATCTAAATGGATACAAAATTGGCTTAGAGGGCGGTTGTCGAGAGTTGTTTTTCAAACTGGAGGCCTGTGACCAGCAGTCCGCCTCAGGGATCAGTGCTGGGCCCACTGTTATTTGTCATTTATATTAATGATTTGGATGAGAATATAGGGGGCATGGTTAGTAAGTTTGTAGATGACAACAAGATTGGTAGCATAGTGGACAGTGAGGAAGGTTATCTCCAATTGCAGCGGGATCTTGATCAATTGGGCCAGTGGGCTGACGAATGGCAGATGGAGTTTAATTTAGACAAATGCGAGGTAATGCATTTTGGTAGACTGAACCAGGGCAGGACTTACTCAGTTAATGGTAGGGCATTGGGGAGAGTTACAGAACAAAGAGATCTAGGGGTACAGGTTCATAGCTCCTTGAAAGTGGAGTCACAGGTGGACAGAGTGGTGAAGGCGGCATTCGGCATGCTTGGTTTCATCGGTCAGAACATTGAATACAGGAGTTGGGACGTCTTGTTAAAGTTGTACAAGACATTGGTAAGGCCACACTTGGAATACTGTGTGCAATTCTGGTCACCCTATTATAGAAAGGATATCATTAAACTAGAAAGAGTGCAGAAAAGATTTACTAGGATGCTACCGGGACTTGATGAATTGAGTTATAAGGAGAGGCTGAATAGACTGGGACTTTTTTCTCTGGAGCGTAGGAGGCTGAGGGGTGACCTCAGAGGTCTATAAAATAATGAGGGGCATAGATCAGCTAGATAGTCAATATCTTTTCCCAAAGGTAGGGGAGTCTAAAACTAGAGGGCATAGGTTTAAGGTGAGAGGGGAGATATATGCCCCCCCCCCCCCCCCAGAGGGGCAATTATTTCACACGGAGGGTGGTGAGTGTCTGGAACAAGCTGCCAGAGATAGTAGAGGGGGTACAATTTTATCTTTTAAAAAGCATTTAGATAGTTACATGGGTACGATGGGTATAGAGGGAATGCGGGCAATTGGGATTAGCTTAGGGATTTCAAACAAAAAAGGGCGGCATGGACAAGTTGGGCTGAAGGGCCTGCTTCCATGCTGTAAACCTCTATGACCCAAAATCAAGGCTCAAATGATGTGGGAAATAGGGATTACGACAAAGCAAAGAAAAGGATTGTGCATGTTAAATGAACTCCTCAAATGAGAACGAAGTAAGTTGAGAGGGGAGATGAACAAGAAAATAAGACTAGTAAAGAGAATGTATGAGAACAGAATGGCAGTCAACATGGTAGATAACCCAAAAATCTTCTACCAGCATGTAAATAGTAAGCAGGTGGTAAGAGGTGGAATGGTTGTTAGGGACAAAGTGTAATATATTAAAGTTTATTTATTAGTCACAAGTAAGGCTTATATTAACACTGCAATGATGTTACTGTGAAATTCCCCTAGTCGCCACAGTCCAGCGCCTGTTCGGGTCAATGCACCTAACCAGCACGTCTTTCAGAATGTGGGAGGAAATTGGAGCACCCAGAGGAAACCCACGCAGACACGGGGAGAACGTGCAAACTCCACACAAACAGTGACCCAAGCCAGGAATCGAACCCAGGTCCCTGGTGCTGTGAAGCAGCGGCAGTGCTCACCACGTGCTACCGTGTCACCCATGTTTAGAGGCACAGGGTCAGGCCAGAAAACCCAACATCTTAATTAAAATGTTTACTAAAGGGGAGTCTGGCAAAAGCTAATAGAAGTAGAGATCATGGAGGCAATGGGTAGAGTAAAAATTGAGTGGGAGGAAGTAATAGAAAACTGCCCGAAGCATCGCCAGTCTAAATTACCTGGCCCAGGTGGCTTGCATCCTGGTTTACTTTAAGAAGATATGAGTGTGAAGAAAGTGGAAGGGTTTGTCTTAATCTTTCAATCTTACTGAGATATGGAAAGATGCCAAAGGATGAGAAAATGGCAACTACAACACCCTTATTCAAGAAAGGGTGTAACTGTATGCTAGTTTGTCTATCAGTGGTGGGTGGGATAAGGTTTTGAAATCCATAATCTGGGGGAGGAGATCTTGGAATAGAGTAAAATTTCAAAATATCAATGTACAAACAGATGAAGTAGGGGCAGGAGTAGGCCATTCAGCCCCTTATTCCTGCTCCATTCGTCAATAAGATCATGGCTGATATGATGGTGACCTCAACTCTTTTCCTGCCTGCCCATTTAACCCTTAATACTCCTGATCAAGAATCTACTTAGTCGTAAAAATATTCAATGACCCAATATAAAAGATAACAATTTGCCAGTGATACAAGGAGTGGTAAACAATGAGGATGATATGAATTGCCTGCAACAGGACATAGGTTAGCAGAATGGGCAGACAAGTGGCAGATTGAAATTTATACAGAGAAGTGTGGTGTGATGCATTTTGGCAGAAGGGATAGGGAAGGGATAGGACTTAATGGCACATTCTGTGAGCAGAAAGAAGGGCCTGGCAGTACAAGTGCATTAATCTTGGAAGGTGCCACACTTGAAAGAGTAGTTAGCAAAGCATATGGGACCTTGGGCAAATGGATAGGCACAACTAAAAGTACTTAATCATCTTCTCTTCATTGGCAGTCCCTCAGGATCAAGGATGATTTGCTTCCACTCTGATTCGATGGGTGTTGAAATAGCAAACAAGTCCACTACGCAATCTGGAGATTGTGCCACTTGCAAGGCAGGTGGTGTTTGAAAAATTGGATTTGGTGCCCTCCCTCCAATGCCTCAACTTCACCTCTGTACATTTCTGAAGTCTCTCAATGTGTCCAGTGCCGTGGTAAATGAGCTTCTTCCATTTAAAAAAATGTATTTATTCACAAGATGTGGCTATCACTGCCTTGGCTGAACATGTTGCCCATTCCTAACTGCCCTCAAGGAGGTGATGGTGAACCACTTTCTTGTGGCTATAGTCCACAAGGCGCAGGCACACCCAGTGCTGCTAAGGGAGCTCCAGGTTTTGACCCAGCATCAGCAAAGGAACTATGAGTCAGCATGGTGTTTGGTTTGGAGGGGTGCTGTCAGGTGGTAGTGTTTCCATGCATCTGTTGCACTTGTCCTTCGAGGTGGGAAGAGGTTACAGGTTTGGAAGGTGCTTTCGAAGTAGTCTTGGTGAGTTCCAGTAGTGCATCATGTAGATGGTACACACACTGGTGTCACTGTGGTGGTGGTGGTGGGAGTGAATGAGGGGGGCACAGATTTAAAGCAATCAGTTGAATGATGAAAGGGGACCAAGAAAAATGGTTTCACACAGAGGATGATTCAAATGTGGACCTCGGTGCCTGAAAGGGTAGTAAAGGCAGAAACTCTCGCCCTGCATTTAAAAAAATACTTGAAATGCCATAATATATAGGGTTTATAGACCAAGAGCTAGAAAGTGGGATTAGGCAAATAGGTCTTTTTCAGCTGGAACAGACATGGGCCAAATGGTCTCTTTCTGTAAATTTCATATGCTTCTTCATTTGTATCCTCATCATTCCCAATCGTCTAAAACCATTTCAAGCTCAATCCAGCATCTATATCCAAATCACCTGTTATCTCTCCACCCTATGTCACGTACCTGCCTCATTTCTTACTTTGCACCTGCCCCATCACACCACCTTCTCACTCTCTACATCCTCCCATCCCATTCACTCCAGAGATCTCTCCTCTGCCAATCCTTTACCTTTGCCCTGTGCTTCCCCGCCAGGTTCAAAGGTTTTTGATGTTTTACACAAAGGCTTTTATTTATTTTTTTAAATACTTAGGCAATAGCCTACAGTTTCACTGAAGAGGGAGAAGCAGCTTCAACTCTGGGAAGGCTGGTGAGTGTTGGACAAATATTTTTTTTTACTGACTACCTCGAGAAACAAACCCAAGAGATATTAATGAGTACAACAGCACCACATAGCACAGAAAATTGAAAGTCAAGTATGCATATCTTATAATTGAAAGTAATACCCAGGTATGACGAAGAAACCATAACAGGGGAATTGAGGCAAACAGGACGTGCATGCCACTCAACCTTTTAATACATAGCTCCCTCTGTTGCTGTCTTAGTGAGTTCAAAGTTACATAAAACCAAACTTGCGGGGGGGTGCGCTCTGGTAGCACTTTCAAGTCTGGAGGGATTTTGAATGATAGCAGGGGCTCCAAGGGTGGGGAGCACTAAGAGTAGGGCGATGAAACTGGATCTTGAATCTGGAAGCCTGGCAAAGGAAGGTCCCCAATATCTGGTAGCAGTTCTGCATCAAGGATCTACAAAGTTGTGGTCATGAGGATTTCTAAGTAAAACTGTATCCCGGGACCCGAGAGAGCAAGAGGGAGAACTGAACCTGTTAACATGGTTTAGTTGTCATTCAGATCTGGTACCATTAGAGAGGCAAGATCAAGGAGCCTTAAAGGAGAATGCTGGGCGAATAGGACTCAAATAATCTTTGATCCTTTTGAATCAAGCGTCACATTACCCAGAGCAATTATGCTGCTAAAACACTAATTGCCATTGTTGTTTCCATCATCAATGGTCCCAATCTATAGGCTATCTTAAAGCATTAATATACTTAGTGAATATGCCATCTTACAATCTTTAAATGGATTAGTAGAAAAAAGGACCATCTCAAAACACTAGAAAAAATAGTGTCATTACTTCTGTATAAAATCTGCACTTGAATGTCAGAAAAATGGTTCAGCAAAGTTAAGTGTTTCAACTATATTTTCACCTGAAATACAGGGTGGCTTACCATGACTAACATGTACGCAGCAAAACAGATTAAACTAGAACTGCTGCTAATCACAGCTGTGTTAATCACACTTGTCTGAATTACCAGCTAAATTAACAGTAAAAGAGCAATATTTTAAATTATGAAACTTGCCTATAATAAATGCATATTTTGGAAATGGTGAAGAAACCTAATGGTCAGAATTGTCAACTCATATCTACTGATGCATGCTAGGAAATCAGAACAAAATACCATAATCCTAAAATGACAGCTCAGAGTGCGGAGTAAATAAGGAGTGACATCACCCCTAGGCTATTGGAACTCTGGAACATTCTTCCCCCAAAAAGCTGTGATACTGGTACAATTGAACATTTTTGATATCAAGTGTATCAAGGGATATGGAGCAAAGCAGGTAAATGAATGGAGGTACAAATCAGCTGAGAGCTAATGAATGGCAAAACAGACCCAAGGAGCTGAATGGTCTCTACCTGTTCCTGTGTGAGTATAATATTTATCTTTCGATTAGAAAACTCAATCTTTCACTTAAAAAGGTCCCCAATAACTAGATTAGGATAGACGCTGTACTGAACCAACTGAATACAGTATTGCATAGCATGTGCACATGTAACGTAACAGTGTGCAAGCAGCTGAATAAAATGTCTGCAAGGTTGAGTTGAACAGTGACTTGTGAACATTCTCCAGCACCTCTCCACCCCCTTCAAGCTCAAAACAATTCAACCTGTATTTGAATCAAGGTCAACAGCACTCATGCTGAGGAGTCTAGTCAAAAGGTTAAAGGGTGGTCACAGAACATAAAGCTGCTTTCTACTAAACAGATCACTACTTTTTGAAAATTCATCTTGCACGAACACTGCGGCAACACCACTTGAAGATCTTTTTGCAGCATTGCCATGGATTCAGATGACCGTGGATTTTATAATTGAGAAAAATGAGCCTGTAAGTAAAATTCAGAATTAAGTTTTGAAGTTCTCTCAGCCTTGTAATCCAAGACTAAAATTGCAATCAGGAAAGATGCTGTTTGATGAACAAAATTTGGAATGATGGAACTGAATTCACAAGCTAATGTTATGTGCCTGAGTGGGGAAGAAGCAGGATCAAGTCCCATTCCACTTTGTCAGTCTGTAACACGTAAAAAAGGACACATCAAATGCAGAAATCTTAGGATGTGGGAGTGATAGGTGTACAGGAAGGCAAAAATCAACAATCAGTTATGATCACATCCCAATTCTTATTTGTGTAGTAAGTTGTGGAAACTCATTTCCTCAAATGCAGGCAATATGTCAGGCAAAAGAAAGGGATTTCAATGAAGTTTAAAAACTTCCAAAACACTATTCTAATGTTTGCTGTGATATGGAACTCCTATTAGCTCTGACAGATTTCTAAGTACTTGAGTGATTATATTATTTGTTTCCTCGTTTGTTGGGAAAGAGATGGGAGGGCAAGAAACATTAAGCCCCAATCAGCATTTTCACTCAAACAGGAGGCTTTTTGAGGAAATACAAAATATCAAAGTGCATTTAATATCTTAATGTATTAATAAATTTTAAAGGAAAATCATGAGCAATTTGGAAATCTTGGAAACATTCAAAAAGGTTTACCGGATACCAATGCCTGATTTATATCAAATTAAAACCACAAGACTTGGAGATTGTAATTAATCTGAAACAATTACATGGAACATACAGCACAGAAACAGGCCGCTCATCCCAATTAGTCTGGCCAGGGTTATGCTCCATGATATCCTCAAATTCTATCAAATGCATTCAGCTTTCCAGTGAATCTTTCTATTCCCTTCTCACTTGTGAGAAGGGAGAGGGTGGTAGTGGAAGGGTCTTTTTCCAGTTGGATGCCTGTGACTAGTGGTGTTCCGCAGGGCTCTGTATTGGGACCTCTGCTGTTTGTGATTTATATAAACGATCTGGAAGAAGGTGTAACTGGGGTGATCAGTAAGTTTGCAGACGACACGAAAATGGCTGGACTTGCAGATAGTGAGGAACATTGTCAGAGGCTACAGAAGGATATAGATAGGCTGGAAATTTGGGCAAAGAAATGGCAGATGGAGTTCAATCCAGATAAATGCGAAGTGATGCATTTTGGTAGAACTAACGTAGGGGGGAGCTATACGATAAATGGCAGAACCATAAAGGGTGCAGATACGCAGAGGGACCTGGGTGTGCAAGTCCACAGATCCTTGAAGGTGACATCACAGGTGGAGAAGGTAGTGAAAAAGGCATATGGCATGCTTGCCTTTATAGGACGGGCATAGAGTATAAAAGTTAGGGTCTGATGTTGCAGTTGTATAGAACGTTGGTTCGGCTGCATTTGGAATACTGCGCCCAATTCTGATCGCCACACTACCAGAAGGACGTGGGGGCTTTAGAGTGCGGAGGTGGTTTACCAGGATGTTGCTTGGTATGGAAGGGCTTAGTTGTGAGGGGAGATTGGGTAAACTGGGGTTGTTCTCACTGGAAAGACGGAGGATGAGGGGAGACGTAATAGAGGTGTATAAAATTATGAAAGGCATAGATAGGGTGAACGGGCTTTTTCCCAGGTCGGTGGTGGGGGGGGGGGGCCTGGAATGCGCTGCCGGGCAAGGTGGTGGAGGCAGACACACTGGGAACGTTTAAGACTTATCTAGATAGCCACATGAACGGAGTGGGAATGGAGGGATACAAAAGAATGGTCTAGTTTAGACCAGGGAGCGGCACGGGCTTGGAGGGCCGAAGGGCCTGTTCCTGTGCTGTATTGTTCTTTGTTCTTCCATGGGATGTGAGCATCCCTGACAGAGGCCAGCACTTGTTGCCCATCCCTAGTTGCTCGAGAAGCTGGTGGTGAGCAACATTTTTAAACGACTGCAGCCCATCTACTCTCAGCTATACAGGCAGTGCTGTAAGGGAGGGAGGGAGTGCTAGCTTCTGGACCCAACGGCAGTACGGTTCCAAATCAGGATGGTGCTAACTTAGAGGAACATGCACGTGGTGACATTCCCACGAGTCTGCTGCCCTTGTCTTTCTAGGTGGTAGAGGATGTGGATTTGAAAGGTGCTGTCGGAAGAGGATTAACAAGTTGCTGAAGCACATTTCTATATGGTATAGACTGCTGTTGCTGCGCACTGATGGTGGAGAGATTTATTCACCTTGTTTCTTTGCATCCAAGCTATTTGTCTGAAGCAGCAAATCTCTCCCTGTGGATTTACTAGCAACTATTTTGGATTTATTTATGACCTCTGGTTTTAAATTCTCCCTTAAATGGAAATATTACCTCTACATATACTATGTTCAACCCATTCATTCATAATTTTCAATACCTCTCTTAGATCTCCTCTCTGAAGAGGAGCCCAAACTCTCTTCCAGTTTTTCCAAACAGTTGTAATCTCAGTTCTAGGTACCATCCGTGTAAATCTTTCGCTCACTTTCCTCAGTACTTCAATATCATTTTTTAGTATTTGAAGGCCAACAGTATTGCAGGGAAGGAAAATTAGAGGCAGTTTGCATCCACGACTGTACATCTTCCTAACAGCAATGGTGAAGAACCTACCATGTATGGAAAAGTAATTCTCGTGTAAAAGTCGACCCGTGATTTTTGACTCAAAAAAATCTTAAGTTCATGCAAACGTCAACCATAGTTCTCCAAAGATCAAAGCCTAAAAATTTAATTTTCCTTTTCTGTGGATTCTGAATTTGCACGAACCCACACAATGAGCTGTCCTAGTGTGTCCAACTCTGTCCCTTGTTGTGAGTTCCATGCTTGTATCTCCTGCAGCTGGCTCAAGGGGGCGCCTGTGTTACATTTGTTTAACTTTTCTCTGATGGTTTCTGAAAATCTTCGAAAACGAGGTTTTGTCGGAGAAGTGAAATAAGTTGCCTTCCAGAGTGGGGTGGGATGTGCAGCACACAGCGAGGAGCTAGACCACCATCCTGCTGTTTAATTAGAAAGTAGACTACACTGGAGTCAGCATTTTATCAAAAAGGTAAGAATTAGTCAGGAGTGCAATCATTCAAGGAATTTATTAAGGCATAGATCCTCTTTCAGCGAATGCAGAATGTTTTTACAATGCGTTCAATTGTCCAATCACTCGTGCCCACAAGGTGGGGTCCACCTTAGTGCTGTTTGTTGAAAATAAGCCTACGACTTTGCCCTTAGTTGATGGATCCGCAGTCTTTTCTGGATTTCACTCAAGACTTTGTTTTGGTCTATGTGAGCCCAAATCAAGCATGCATGTCTACCCCTCAAAATTATGTCAAAGATGATTCTTAATTTTTGGCAAAGTCATCTCAAAATTGTGACATTTACATGGGTACGCAAGCAAAGTTAAAAAAACTGCACCTGAACATGTATCTTATGTCCCGAGTATGGAAAAGGGGAATTAACTTGGACAAGCTTCAATAAAACTCACTTTTATTCAGTACATAGGTACACTTCATATTACAGAAATGGCAGCTATTGTTTTATCTTTTTAGAACCATAAATAGTTAGAACACAGAAAGAGGCCATCAGCCTATCATGCTTATGAGAGTTCTCTGCAAGAACAATTCACCACCCCCACCTTTTCCCCTGTCTTGCAAACCTCCTCCCTTCAGATTATCCAATACAATACCTTTTTTAATGTCACTAAATCTACCTCATTACACTGACTGCGAAGGCAAAGTTGTATTTATTAGTCACAAGTAGGCTTACATTAACACTGCAATGAAGTTACTGTGAAAATCCCCTAGTGGCCACACTCCGGCGCCTGTTTGGAAACGCAGAAGGAGAATTTAGCATGGCCAATGTGCCTAACCAGCACGTCTTTCAGACAGTGGGAGGAAACCGGAGCACCCAGAGGAAATCCATGCAGACACAGCAGTGTGATCCAAGCTGGGAATCAAACCCAGGTCCCTGGCGCTGTGAGGCAGCAGTGCTAACCACTGTCACCATGCCGTGTATTCCAGATCCTAACCACTTGCTGAGTAAATCAACTATTCCTCACGTCACCCTTTTCTTTTGCCATTAACCTTAAATGAGTGGCCTCTGGTACACCAACAGGAACAACTGCTCCCTACTTAGTCTGTCCAGACCCCTCAATTTTGAACAGCTCCATCAATCTCCTCTCAATTTTCTCTTCTTTAGGAGAACAGCTTCATTTTCTCCAATCTATTCTCCTAACTCAAGTCCCTCTCTCCCAGAACTATTATTGTAAATGCTTTCTACGCCTTCTAATGCCCCAAGTCCTTCCAAAAAAAATGTGATGTCTAGAATTGAACACAATACTCCACTTGAAGCAAAACTAATGTTTTAAGAAGGTTCACCACAACCTCCCTACTTTTGTTCTCCATGTCTCCATCTATAAAGCTCAGGGTCCCATCCAAAGTCTCTGCCTGCCTCACCATCTTCAACAGTGTGAGCACATGTACCCAGGTCCCACTGCTCCTGCACCCACATTAGAATCATCACCCTTTATTTTATATTGTCTCTCCCCAGTCTTTCACTTCACACTTCTCTGCATTGTCATCTGCCACACAATCCACAACCCCATCTCCATCCTTTTGACGTTTAACACTATTCTACTCACAGTTCACAATACTTCCAGTTTTGCGACATCTGCAAATTTTGAAATATGCCCTGCACATCCAAGACTAGGTCATAAATATAATCAGGAAAAGTAGTGGTCCTAATAACAATCCCAACGATACCACACTATATAACTTCCTCCAGTCCAAAAAACAACTGTTCGGCACTACTCTACATTTCCTGTTATGCAGCCAAATTCATATCTAGACTGTCACTGTCCCTTTTACTCTATGGGCTTAATCATGCTGCCGAGCCTGTTACGTGGCACTTCATCAAAAGCCTTTTGGAAGTCCACGCAAACCACAATCTCCTCATCAACCTTCCCTGTTACCTCATTAAAAAACAAAGTTGGTTAAACATGATCTGCCCTTTAATCTGTGCTGGATTTCTTTAATTAATCCACATTTTTCCAACTGTTCATTTTCTCCTGCATTATTGTTCTAAAAGTTTTGTCATTACCAGGGTTAAACTGACTGGCCTACAGTTGTGAGGCTCATCCTTACACCCTTTTTTGAACACTTTTGAACACTGAATAACTTTGCAATTTCCCCATTCTCTGACATCAACTCTGTATACAAGAAAGTTTGCAAGATTATGGCCAGTGCTTCCTTCATTTCCACCCTTGCTTCTCCTCAGTATCCTAAGGAACAGGAGTAAGCCATTCAACCCATCAAACCTGCTCTGCCATTTAGTACAATCATGGCTGATTGGACACTTCAATGCCATTTACACCCGCTATCCACATAATCCTTTATGCTGTAAAGCAGAAGTATATCAATATCTGCTTTAAACATACACAATTACGGAGCATCCACAGCCTTCTGGGGTAGTGAATTCCAAAGATTCACAACGCAATGTGTAAAAAAATTTCTCCTCATCTCCGTCCTAAGTGGCATCCCCATTATTTTGAAATCGTGCCCCCGGTTCTAGATTTCCCAACTAAGGACAACATCTTAACTGCATCTACCCTGTCTATTCCTTTAAGAATTTTGTAGCTTTTAATCCTCGGATGTTTCCCACCCAATCCTGGTGGCTTATCAACTTTAGATACAGCCGGCCTAATATTTCCTCTTCATCAATTTTTACCTCATCCGGTGTCTGAGCTATCACCTCCTTCCCTAGAACTTTGGCAGCATCATCTTCCTTTGACAAAGGCAGATGCGAAGTACGCATTTCGTAACTCAGCCATGCCCCCTACCTCCATGCGCAAATCCCTTTTTTGGTCCATAATCAAACTCACTCCTCCTTTTACCCCTTTTTACTATTTATATGCTTATAGCAGTCTTTCAAGGTTCCCTTGTGTGTCGGCCAGCAGTCTCTTCTCATGCTCTCTCTATGCTGTTCTCATTTCTTTCTTCACTTCCCATACGCAGTGTGATTCTCACTTGTATTATCAACCTAACGGGCACATACACCCTTGTTCTGCTTCATCTTACTCTCTCTCTCATTGTTATTTGTTTATCCTGCTTTCCCCTTTCAGAAATGCATCGCGACGTTACCCGAACTATCTTTTCTATAAAGGCAGCCACTGTTCCTCAATTCTTTAAGTATTTATCATATCCATACTTCGACCTATATTTAGTAACTAGGATGTTATTTAAAACTTATGGGACAAAATGGAGGAGCAGCATCTACTCATCTTCCAATTGGGCACATTGCAGCCCTCGGGACTCAATGTTGAATTCAGCAGTTTTATATTGTGACCTTCCTCCTCCATCATAAACACAGTTTTTTGTTAAATATCCCATACATGTAATGCCTCAATGCAAATCCCCCCTCCCACAACAGGCCATCTGTCTTCTGTTCTTAAAGTTACTACATTTTGTTGCAATCTCTCACAGCTACACTTTAATATCTAAACACATTCTCCCCCTCTTCAGTTCTGAAGAAGAGCCAAAACGACTTGAAGTGTTAACTCCGCTTTTTCCTCTGCCAGACTTGCAGCATCCTGATTTTGTTTAGAATTTCACGTTCTTGAAGTTTTGCATCTCATCCTATTAACTAAAGAAAAATGAAGTACTTCCCTGGTGGAACAAGGAGGTACTGCTGGATAGCAGGGACAAGATGGATGAAAGCTCAGTGATTGGACAAAACGCAATAGCAAAACACAGATGGTAATTTATAAAAACTAATCACCTAGAAGGGGAAAAAAACCAAACCTGGGAACAATTGGAAATATCTCAGCATTGGAAAACCTGTGGAGTTTGAAACTGATCAAATAGACCACCTAGATAGACCACCTGAGGGCAGCATGGTGGCAGTGGTTAGCACTGCTGCCTCACAACACGAGGGGCCTGGGTTCAATTCCGGTCACTGTGTGGAGCTTGCACATTCTCCCCGTGTCTGTGTGGGTTTCCTCCAGGTACTCTGGCGTCCTCCCACAGACCAAAGATGTGTGGGTTAGGTTGATTGGCCATGCTAATTTGACCGCGTCAGGGGATTAATAAGGTATATATGTGGAGTTGCGGAAATAGGGTCTGGGTGGGATTGTGGTTGGTGCAGACTCAATGGGCCGAATGGCCTCCTTTTGCACTGTAGGGATTCTATGAGATTTCACAGTCTTGTTCATATTGTTTGAGGGGTCTGGAAAGGAAATGGAATAAATGTCAAAGCTAAGCTTCTTATATATCATGGAAGCATCTTGATGATCTACAAGTTGAGATAAATAGCAAAGAACTAGATATCAGCAGCATACACTTGGAATTCCAATGACTGAATTATGTCAGATTCAAGAAACAGCATGAGGAAAGAAATGGCCAAAAAAGATCTAACAGATAATCGTGAAGAAATGTTATGGGGCTTGGAGATAGACCACTTGGAGTACCTTAAGGAAAAACAGAAGGTAGAGATGCAGTGAAAATTGAGCAGATAAATCGGCCCGAGTTTTGTGACAGGAGTCAGGGGTGGGGTAGATTATGGCACTTTAAGTGAATATCCAAATATATAAAAATCATAGTACCCCCTCAGTGCAGATGGAGGTTATTCAATGAAAAAAGGATTTCTGTCTCCGCCACCCTTTCAAGCTGCGTGTTCCAGGTGTCCGTCACACTCAACACCCCTCAAATCCAGATCTGTCCTCTCCTTATCTGGGCCCCTCACTATTTATACGCATCAATTAAGTCTCATCCCAGCCTTCTCTATGACAAAGAAAGCAATCTCAGCCTATCCAATCTTTCAAGTTAAATTCTCCAGCTCAGGCAATATTCTTGTCATCTCCCCTGTACGCTCTCTCACATTCTTCTTGTAATACAGTGACCAGAATAGTACACAATACTCTAGCTATAACCTAACTAGTATTTTATTCAGTTCTAGCATCACCTCCCTGTGCTAATATTCCCTGCCTCAATTAATAAAGTATCCTATATGTCTCCTTAACCACCTACTCTACCCACCCTACCTTCAGGGCTCTGCACTTCAAAGAGCTCCAGTCCCTCCCATTTGTCAGTTTCTTAACATTTAACGTGTTTTCTCTTGTTTTGTTTGTTTTCCCAAATGTATTACCTCAAAACTTCTCAGGACTGAATTCCATTTACCACTTCTGCCCACTTGACCAGTCCATTGATACCCTTCTGCAGTAATTTCTTTCCTTTCATTGACAAACACCAAAAAAGCAAAGTACCTAATAGAACGTGGAACCAGTCTTCCAGTCACAATACGCTCAACCATTTTCCTATGCGCCTGTCACGGAGCAATATTGCATCCAGCTTGCCCCTGTCCCTGGATCTCATGAGCTTTTACATTTCTGGCCAATCTTCCATATAAGACTTGTCAAAGCCTTCAAATAAATTGCTCACCACCAGTGCGAGACTTACTATCCTGTTCATTTCTTCCTTTTAAAGCCATGGTCCATTAGCAACTCTCCAGCATCATACTGATAACCAAAGGGGATTGGAAAATGGTCAGGACTTTTGCTATTTCCTCTGATGCGTCTCTTAGCTGCTTAGAAGCAATTGGCTATCTACTTTCAAAGATCTTTAACCCCTTAATATTTCCCCTCTATTGATCCTTCAAATATTTAACACTTTTTCCACAGTCTGCATTTTCCCCTCTTTTGTGAAGGCAGACAACAGGCAGCGAGGACACACAAGGGGGTGAACGACAGGGGCCAAGTGAGAGGAAAAGTGATTTTGGATGGCTGAAGTCACTGCAACCAATTATGGCAAAGGAGAACAAGAAGCAAAGGTCATAGGGAATTAGAATTCTAGTGAGGGGAGTCTGGAGGCAACGTTGAAGGGTTGGAAGAGATCATGAACAAAGGGGTGGGGAAGTGGACGACAAGGTGATGAAATTTGAACACAAGGGATGGTGGGAGGTGGGGAGGCTGTGGTGGGAGAGAGACATTTTAATATCTTAACCTAACGCCCAGCAGGAAATTCTCAACAACAGATTTGCCCAGAATTAAACACGATAATTAGATTCTTAAATTTGCAATGACAGGAACATACTGGTGATGAGTGGGGGACCTGGTACAGAATAGTCATCTGCAAGAACACTCAAGTGTATTATCTTTGCACAAAAACATAAGCCAGAGGCCCAGGCTAATGCTCTGGGTTCAAATCCAAGGTTCAAATCCTACTATGGTAACTCTTGGAATTTAAATTCAATTAATTATTGAATCCAATTTTTTTTTAAACCTGGAACTGAAAGCTACTCTCAGCAATAGTGACCATGAAACTATCCTTAATCGTCAAACCCCATTTGGTTCACCAATACCCTTTAGGAAAGGTAACTTGCCATCCTGAACTGATCTGATGTACGTGACTCCTGACCTATCATGTGGTTGACACTGAACTGCTCTCAAGGGCAATTCAAGATGGGCAACAAATGCTGGTTTTTCCAATAACGCGTACATCTCAAACAAATAAAAATGATTGCAATTCCCCAAGGATCATACTCTTAATATTGGGGGGTGGGTGATGTGGAGGATTATCATTTCTCTCCAGAACATTTTCCAGTTCAGAAAATATCCCAAGCTGCCCATTCAAGTTTTTTCTTGTCGTAAGATAGCACTTAAAATTAACCTTGTGTATCTGTGTTTCCTTTATTTTTAACAAAATACATTACTTAGTTCAATATCACTACTTCAAAATAATGCTCGAGATCAGAAACTCGCCACGTGAAGCACTTCAATTATTTCAGAATGTATTTATTCCAACTGTGTTTCTGAGGCACAAGAGAGCGGAACACCACAAACAGCAGAAGATCACCCAGAATTCTTGATCCGCAAACAGTTGTAGCAGTGTTGCTAAAAATCATATTGCTTCACTCAAATGACAACTACTGCTAGTCCCACATTTCATCACACTAATTATTTTTAAAAAGGAGAACTGAAAATCTTGCACTACCATTAGAGTTACCCCAAGTCTACAAATCAAGCATGTACTTACACTGGTTACTCTACGATAGATCTGAGCAGCATTCTGGCATTCCGAGTATGGGTATTCTGAAGTTGCCATCTCTAGCATACACATCCCAAAAGCGTAAACATCAACAGATTCATCGTATTTTTCTTCGTACATCTCAGGAGCCATGAACTCAGGGGTACCTTAAATTAAAAGAACGTTTCAGACTCTAACAGACTGTCTCAGTGAGTAGAGGCTGTCGGTACTCACCGATGGATGACGATGACCTGTGGGGGAAGACAAAGCGGAGGCGAAGGAGAGCCCTTCTCAGTTACTCAGTAACCTACCAACTCAAGCTTTCTTCTGCAAGGCATCCTACATGGTGTTCAGCAGAGTTGATCCAATTAATCCTTTACAACTGAACAAACACTCCTGCAATTACTAATAGGATCCAGTTTACCCAGAAAAAAGTGCTCAAATGTCAAATGCTTTTTGTAGTGGAAACACATCAACTACGTAATGGTTAAGTGAAATCTCATTATCTTTTTTGTTCCATCTTACAATAATGGAAAAAAATCACAAACTGCAATCTGCAAAATTCATAACTGCTTCAAACACCTTGGACATCTAAATTACTTGTACTGCAAATTACAAACTCAATATTGTTAAAATATTTAAAAGGTGCAGAGTTTTCAGTTTGAATAATGGGTCAATCTTCACAGACGGAATTAAATTTAGTTAAGGAAAAAAGGTAACTGGGCCTGAACATAGCTGGTTCCTGACCAAATATGTATTTTACACCCTGTATTAGTAACCAAGTTGCCTTGCAAATGAAAACTGGCACATAATTGATCAAGTTGAAACATTCAATAATTTTGATCTTCAAATCATCAGAAAGGCAACTCACCACAGCCTTTATCTATAGCACTTACCGTTCAACTGCAGTACTGTTAGGTCTACTGCAGCTGGGAAAAGTAGATGTCCTACAGTTGAAAATACTTAGAATACAGAAAATTGAGTAAAGAGGGCTCAGCATTATAACCAGACAAGAGACCCTATTTATAGTTTCAGGTATTCTGAAACTGGCTTTCATAACAAAGATTAGAAAGCAGATGAATATTATAGCACAGCAAAGTAGGCCAGTTTTGTTCAATCCAATAATGTACACTAATCTATTTCAAAGAAACATCTGTAAAAAAAATTCTTTCATTTTCCAAAGCCAACAGCTCACAAAGCAAACTACACTTAACGATAATCAACTTACCTATCACACTTTTAGCAAATGATGCTCTTTTTAGTGTAGCAAGGCCAAGATCCCCAACTTTAACTGATCCAGTAGGGCCTGTAATGAAGATGTTGTCACATTTCAAATCTCGGTGGATAATGGGTGGTGTACGAGTATGAAGAAAATGAAGACCCTTCAAGATTTGACGACACCAGCTTCGAAGCACCTTGATTTTCATTACCTTGAACCGCTTCAAATAACTGAAACAAAGATGAAGACATAGATATCACAAGAAAATGCTATTCCAAATTAACTGACAATATCATAGTTCTGACAATGCTGTTCTTTTAAAATCATAGAATGTCTACAGTTCAGAAGGTGGTCATTTGGCCCATCGGGTTTGCACCAACCACAAATCTTGTTAAACCTAAAGCTCAACTAACAAAACAATATTTTGATTCATTATATGCATAGGATGTTATACGCGGACCAGCACATGACTGCACAGGAGTTTTTAAAAGGCATAAACAGAAGTAGTTCAAAATCTCTCTTCTGTTAATGCAATGCTTTCCTAAATGATGGGGCACTGGATGGCAAAGTGGGTTAAAATACTGTATTTTCACTTCTGGGTTTATATCCATTCCAGAACTCTTGTTGGATTTAAGGATCAAAATGAATTTCACTAGTTCAGAATTAACAGAGAAGGGGTCACACAACCTACCGATTTAGTGCCATTAGGAATTACATGAAGTCTCAAGGATGACTGGTGGGTTTAACTGATTGTTTTGCTAAACATGACCCAAGAATGCCTTAACTGGAAATATGTTTGAATCAAGTGCATGGAATAATGTGCACACTTTTCAGTCTTACGCCTTTAATAGAGTCCCCATGAAAGTTTGCTCTCTCCCCCACCTATCCAAACAAAAGAGAACATTCAATCAATAAATACAAACTGATCAACTTCTGGGATGAATTCAAACCCAGGAAGCAAAATAGCAAGGCTTTAACCCATCATGCTATCCTGCCCTCAACATCTGCATACAAATTTATTTAATGAGAAATGAAAACACTAGCTGCAAGTCCAAGTAATTCAATTTAACACACAAGATGTTTCAGAAGCCGTGTCAATTTTTTTACTTAGTTCTTGGGGATTGCACATTAATAACTGTGAACGTTAGCTCAGTGCAGCACTATTTCCCCAAGGTGAGAAGATTGCAGTTTAAGGATAATTACACAAGTTTTATCTCCTTGCTCTGTACAGGACCTTGCTGTGCCCAAGTTGGCTACCATACTTTCCCAACATACAAAAGTAACTGTACTTCACAAAATAGTTCATTGATGGAAAGTCCTTTGGAATGTACTGGATTAGTGAAAGGCACCATATAAATGAAAGCTCATGCTCAGTTTTGCCAACTGATCACCCACTGTTTCAGTCTGAAGGTTTTAAACCCATACTGCAAAGAGATATCCTCTGATTAAATGCTTCATTTTTTATCAAATTCTGAATTTATGAGCTGTCAAAAGACAAAAGGATAGTTCCACATGACCAAGACCATTCCTTCCATCTTAATTCATCAAATCCAGCAAGATCCTGAAGTGCGGTTGTCTCAAAAATCAAATTGTTCCACAATTTATTTTAGCAATTATGCTATTTTTGGCAGGCCATTCCACACGTTCATCAATCTCTGTTAGAAAGCTTCTTGCTATTAGTCCTCAATTATGTTTTTTTAAAACTGTTGTGAACCTTTGTTTTCCCCCTACCCAACATTACTCTCAAATTTGTTTCTTTATTCTGATTTTTTTTTCATCCATCTCCTAAAACTTGTATCTAAAGATTCTCTCACAGACACCAGCTTTCTAAGATTTAAAGCCTAAGTTTTTCTTGTTTTTATCACTCAGACTTTAACACTAGGGATCAACCTCATGGCTATTCTCTGCAATGCCTCCAGCAATTCAATCTAATTTGTACCCCAGCAACCAAAATTAGACAAAGGCTCTAATCAGAACACTAGTTTAATCACATTTTTTTATCACTTAATGGTGTGTGGTTCAACATTTTATTGCCTTTGTCCAGAATTTTGGTGACTCTCTAGAAATATAGAAGACAGTTAAGTGAATGGATGAAGTAAACCCAGACTACTACTTTATCCAAGAGGACATGTACACCTGGATTCCAAAATGTCAAAAAAAAAAATTATAATGAATTAAAATATTTTTCAGAGTTGTACATATTGAGTATAAAAAGATAGAGGTCACTTTCAGGTCAATTCTCAGCTTTTGGACACCATTCATCAAGTAGAAACGCTACCTATTGTTCCTTTCAACATGCAGTGCTTCCTAACATTCTACTTTTCAACATTTTTCTTCCCAGTTATGTATTTCACTTCCCAAGGAAGGGAACTCATTTCTTCCCTTGTGAATGCTTGGAAGTCATGATTCAGAATATTATTTTTGATTATCCTCAGTTGAGTGCAGCTATACTGGCATTTTTAATACTCATCAAGCTTATGGCTGTTCTCTTCAATCTCTCTGCAGACTCTGTTCTCCTCCCATCCGACTTTGTACCACCAATTAACTTGGATATTTTATGTTCAGTTCCTTCATCTAAGTCAGCAAAAAGCAGAGGACCCAGCACTGATCCTTGTGATACTCGACTGGTAAAGTATGCCAATCTGAAAGTGATCTATTCATTCCTACTCCTTTCTATCCTTTATCCAATCTTCTATCCATGTGAATATATTAACCAGTATCTCAAGAGTCCTCACCTTGTATAATAACATTTTGTTAACTTATCAAATGTTTTTTGAAAATCCATATATACTACATACACTCGTTTCCTTTTATCCACCTTGGTAGTTACATCTTCTAAAAATTCTATGAAATGGAAATAATGTTTGACAAGTTTATTAAAACCTTGTTGACTCTGCCTAATCAGGTTAGGATTTTCCTGTACCCTTTTAGTAATGAACTCCATCCAACATTCCCCCCAATGATTAATGTTAAGCCTTCTAGTCAAAAACTGTCTGTGCAGAGACATGTTGAGCTCAAAATTCATTATGTTGGTGGTGTAAGGGCTTCAGAAAACAACAGATTGTTCAAGGTCAAGTACAAAGAGATCAAAGGGAGTGGTGAAAATATAACAAAGGTTCAATTGGAAGGAGCAGGTGGGCTGCAAGGGGCTGATCAATAATGCGACTGAAAGAGTTGTTGGCATTCTAGAGTCATGAGAGATTGTTCTTGCTGTATGAATTGCTCAGATAAATTTGTGCTTTTTCAACATAATCCATTCGAGGGCTCCTCCAAGTGATCTTTAAAGATTTTGCAGCACCACTTATAACCTTGATCAATAAACTACAAGGTAGAATCCAAATTGGAGCTTAAATTTGATTTTTCAAAGGAACTTACTGGCAATGCCTAATTCATCAGGAGCAAGAATCGCTAACTTGGGTTTAAAAACTTAGTTTAATTTTATACATTTTACTGTGGAAAAATGATCGTGACTCTATATAATGTGTTTGCAGTTATACAATACATGAAATTCACCCAAGATTTCCCTATGTTGACGTAAATATAAACCCAAGTTCACATTTCTCTGAGAACTTGTATTCTATTTTTCTTTCACCAAACATCCTGATTATCAGTTGTTTTTATTAATTGCTTCACCACATGGCCCAATCACTGAACCGAGATATCTTCGCTCCTCAAATCCTTTCCTACTTTTACTTAGCTAGTTCAATTCCATTTCTTCAATATTTGACATTGTTACAACTGTAATTGTTTATATGTATATATGTTATATATATGGGCGGTACAGTGGTAAGCACTGTTGCCTCAATGCCGGGGCTTAGGCTCGCTTGCAGCCTCGGGGGACTGTGTGGAGTTTGCACATTCTCCCAGTGTCTGTTTGGGTTTCCTCCGGGTGCACCAGTTTCTTTCCACAATCCAAAACTGTGCAGGTTAGGTGGATTGGCCATTCTAAATTGCCCTTTATGGTGTCCCAAGATGTGTAGGTTAGGGGGATTTGTGGGGTAAATGCACGGGGTTACGGAGATGGGTGGGGAACTTGAGTAGGATGCTCTATTGAAGAGTCGGTGCAGCCATTACAAAGACTTGGCTGCAAAATGACTATGGCTGGGAACTAAATATTCAAGGGTATCTAACATTTCAGAAGGACAGGAAAAAGAAAAAGGTAGTTAGCCAAGCTAATAAAAAAACGACCACCACAGGAATGAAAAACTTTCTTGATTCAGAGGATCAAGATATAGAATCAGTTTAGGTGAAGAAATAGCAAAAGAAAGAAGTCACGGGTATGAATAGTTTATAAGCCCCTTGACATAGCTACTAAGTAGGAGAGTATAAATCAAGAAATAATAGGGTCTAAGAAAGGTACTGTAATAACCGTTGGCAATTTAAATCTTCATAGAAATTGGGCAAATCTAATTGGCAAAGGTAGCCTAGAGGATGGAGTTCATAAGAGTTGATTTGAGCCACTTTTTTAGAACTGTATGTTCTCGAACCAACCAGGGAACAGCCTATTTTAGATATGGCAATGAGTATCGAGATAAGATTAATTAACAACCTCAAAGTAAAGCATCCTCTAGGTAAGAATGATCAAAACATTATTGAAATTCTGAGAAATGTGGATCTGAAACTAGTGCTTAAACAAAGGCAATTACAAGACAGAATTGGCTAAAGTGTAATGAGTTAAAAGCTAAGATGATGCAGAAGCAGTGGCACACTTTAAGGCGATACTTATAACTCTCGGCACGGTGGCACAGTGGTTAGCACTGCTGCCTCACAGCCAATTCCAGCCTCGAGTCACTGTCTGTGTAGAGTTTGCACATTCTCCCCAAGTCTGCATGGGTGTCCTCCGGGTGCTCTGGTTTCCTCCTACAGTCCAGATGTGTGGGTTAGGTTGACTGGCCATGCTAAATTGACCCTAGGTGCCAGAGGGATGAGCAGAGTAAATATGTGGGGTGACAGAAATAGGTCCTGGGTGGGGTTGTGGTTGGTGCATACTCAATGGGTTGAATGGCCTCCTTCTGCGTTGTAGAGATTCTATGATTTTCAGTACACACTTGAGAATGCATACATATTCAACTTGGTCCACTTAAAGCACCAAGTTCTATTTAAAGAGATAGCTCCACCGGTTATTTCACATCTAGGTCTCTGGACTCATGCTCAAGTAATTTTTCCTCACTCACTTTCAAAAACTTACATAAATTGATGACGGTATTAGGGATAGAAAAAAAAACAAATACTGAAGAGGTAAAGTCACAACAGAGAAAACTAGCAATGAACATTAGATCAGTCAACATCAGAAACATAGGACAATATTTTAAATGAGATCCTGCATCCCAAATGATTTCAGCGGCTGTTTAGTGTGCTGTGCATTTCCAGCTTTGAAATGAAGATACTTGGAAAATACGTAACAGTTTAAAATGTATAGATAACTCAACTTCACTTACGTTTTCAGAGTACCTGATGTCATCAATTCCGTCACCAATACTATACATTTCTTTCCCTTTAAGATCGATTCCCAAGAGTCATAAAATCTGACTATGTTTGGATGCTGCAGGCCCTTCAACATTTCAGCTTCTTCTTTAAATCTTTGCCTTTCTGACTTTGACAACTTTCGATCCTGTTAACAAAACAACAGTGGTAATGATGGCTGTGCTGTCAAGGAAATTAGCTGCATTTGTCTGTAGATAAAAATGTTTATAATTTCTAGTGCTAACATGATAAAATACCATAATCCTGTTCTTGGACAGGTTCATTATGAACTTCCCCATTCTTATAATAAGTAAATTCAATGCTTAATGAGTGAATGTATTCATTAGTACGGAACAGAGGACAGTACTGCAAACACTAAGGGAAGGGAATCAAGGGTTATGGGGATAAGACAGTTGAGGATTACATCAGATCAGCCAAGATCTCATTGCATTGTGGAGCAAATTCAATGGGCCGAATGTCCTACTTCTGCCCCCAAGTCTTATGGTCTAATTGTTTAAACAGCCCCACATTGAATAAACTGCAACATGAAGTACAATTGTACATCTTAACTGATTGACAAGTATTTCCACCACCATAGGAACATAGAGTTAAGAGAAGTGGGCAAATACAGCCCTTCGAACATGCTCTGCCATTCAATCAGATCATGGCTGATCACTCCCTGGTCTCAAATCCACCTCCCCACCTGTTCCCCATACCCCCTTAACCTTTGTTTTTTTTCTAGAAATATATCTATCTCCTTCTTGAAGTAATTCAAAGATTCAGACTCCACCGTGCTATGAGACAGCGAGTTCCACAAATTCACCACCCTCTGCGAGAAGTAGCTCTTCCTCATCTCAGTTATAAAGCTACCATCTCTCAACCTACACCTGCGACCTCTTGTTCTAGATTGTCCCACAAGGGAAAACATTTGGTCTACATTTACTTTACCAATTCCTTTTAGTATCTTATATACCTCGATCAGATCTCCTCTCATCCTTCTAAACTCCAGAAAGTATAAGCCCAAATTGTTTTACCTCTCTTCATATGTCAACCCTTTCATCCCCAGAATCAATCTGGTGAACCTCCTCTGAACTGCCTCCAAAGCCACCACACCACATCCTTCCTCAAATAAGGAGACCAAAACTGGACACAATACTCCAGATGTCAGTTTCACCGACACTCCTACACTTTTATACTCGAGTCCCTCTGCAATAAATGCCAACATCCCATTTGCCTTTTTTATTACATGCTGCACCTGCATACCAACTTTGTGATTCATGAACATAAACACCCAGATCCCTCTGCCCAGGCGCATTTTGAATCTGCTTTCCATTCAGATAGTAATTTGCTTTTCTATTTTTTACTTATCCACATTAAACTCCATCTACCAAATTTTGGCCCATTCTTCTCTCAATATCCAACAGTAAAATCTTTATATCCTCTTCACTGCCTGCTTTCCCACCTAGTTTAGCATCATCCACAAATTTTGCTGGGTTACATTCTGCCTGCGCTTGCAGATAATTTTCGAGATTGTAATCAGATTATATACAGATTAAACAGATTATATAGATTGTAAAATGGGGACAGTAGTCATCTCAAACTATTTTGCATACTTCCTACTTAATATGGAAATGAAGTAGCCTCAGCAATCACTGAAGCACGTATCCTTGGTCTTGCTGTTTCAAAATATTGAGACGTTAAACTAAATTGCAAATATTGCATAGGACACAAATATCCTACATATAAACCTTACTTTGAGTTATCACAATATCTGTTCACACTTTTCTAACATTTACACAAGGTCATTACATGACACCTGCTAAGTAATAAAACAATCCAAGGCACTTGGCAAGAAAGTGTTATCCAACAAAATTTAACATGGGTTACATAAAATATTGGGGTCAACAACTAAAGGTTTGGACAAAGTAGTAGGTTTTAAGGAGCATTTTAAAAGTAGGAAAGTAAGGAACAGAGGCAGAGGTTTAGGGAGAAAGTTCAAGGCCTGAAGGCATTGATGTCAATAGCAGAGCGATTAAATTCAGGGATGAACAAGAGGCCAGAATTGGAGGAGTGCAGATAAGGATTGCATAGCTAAAAGATATTAGAGATAGGCAGAGTTTAAAAACAAGGATGGAAATTTTAGAATTCACGTCCAGAGTAGAAGCTGATGTTGGTCAGCCAGCACAAGAATGATGGGTGATCATGTCTGGTATGACTTGACTAAAGACAGAGTTTGGGATGAACTGAATTCTATGTAGCAAGATGGAGACCAGCCAAGTCTGTAAGTAACAAATACATGGATGAGGATTTCAGCAGCAAAGCTTGGGACGGAGTCAGGGACCTGGGTTCAATTCCCAGCTTGGGTCGCTGTCTGGGCGGAATCGGCACATTCTTCCCCTGTCTGCATGGGTTTCATCCAGATGCTCCAGTTTTCTCCCACAGTCTGAAAGACGAGCTGGTTAAGTGCATTAACCATGCTAAATTCTCCCTCTGTGTACCTGAACAGGCGCCGGAGTGTGGCAACTAGAGGATTTTCACAGTAACTTAATTGCAATGTTAATGATAAGCCTACTTGTGACACTAACAAACTTTAAACCTGGAAGAACACTTTGAAAAGAGGATAGACTATGAATGGCAAGGTTTTGAGAAGTTCAGATTAGCAAGGAGATAGTGTTCATATGCACAACTTCTGAAGGGTGGCAGGGCAAGTTACTAAGGTGGTTACAAAAGCAAAGAGATCACACTAGAGCTTTATAAATCATTAGTTCGGCCTCGGCTGGAGTACTGTGGCAAATTCTAGCCACCACACTTCAAGAATGCTCTTAGAAAAAGTACGGAGAAGGTTTATCCAGGATGTTATAATGCACAAGGAAAAGCAGTCATGATTGGACAAGTTACAGCTATTCTCCTTTGAACCAAAAAGATTGATATATATAACTGAGATTTTCAGGATGACAGGAGGTCTTGTAGAGCAGAGAAAAATTCTCAGTTACCTGGGGTTATAGAATTCAAATCATGAGGAAAATTGAGATGAGGAGAATTTTTTTAACTCCGTTGTCAAGATCTGGAATGCTCCACCTGAAAAAGTGATGGAAGCGGAGTCTAGAAATAATTTATAATAGGAAACTGGAGAAGTACTCAAGAATGAGGAACTTGCTGGGTTTTGGACAAATAACGGGAAAATGTGACCAAACACCACAAGACTTTTTCTCTAAATCAATGGGCTTCCATCTTAACATGCCTCCTGTGTGACAGTTAATGGCTTCCAAAAGTTCATTTATGAAATATTTACTGCACAATGAAGGAGGCCATTTGGACCAGTGTTGTTTCTATGATTCAGAAATCACTAGCGATTTTCATTTCTGCATATTAACAGGTAGCTATATCATGCAAAGTAAGTCCCACCTCCATGTGTCCATTTAATTTAAAAGTGAACCAAATTTTATTTGACTTTCCCTATTTTTATAATATAGGATTCGTTAATTTATTTTTCCTTGTGTTTCCACAATATTTCCTTCTTCAACTGATAATCAGATGGTTGAAGGTAAAGTTCTACTACTTAAAAGTTTCCAACTTTCTACTGAGATGGATTCAGGGAATTCAGCACAAGTTATTTAAAACCATGTTTCTGACCTACAATCTTAGGGAAAGGTCCACAGACCTACAACATTAAAATTGCATTACTGACAGGCAAGCAGGCAGGGATCAACCAGAATAATACTGCAGCCTTCATGATGCTTTAAAGGCTCCTCCCTTTCCTTTTGAATGGTTGCACTGGTACACCTATATAGCACTGTTGTCAAAGTCAAACTGATCAACAGTAAAACCATACAATAAGACAAAGGACACAAATGACTTCTAATAACAGCCAAAGTAGTCATCTCACTCCCTTTGTTTATACAATAGCGCTCAGGTTTGCTTTGCAACTTGTTAAAAAGTTGTAAGTTACCAAAATACTGTAGAGATTTTTGAACACAACACCATTTGTTTACAGGATACTGTTTTTGATGACTGGAATACAGTTATATATAGAGATGTTACATTACCAGATGCACTAATGATAGTCACATTATTACATGAAATCCTATAATTTGAAGCAGACTTCAAACTAAATAATGCTGAATAGATTCAAAAACTGAATTTTGATTAACAATCTGGAATTTTATAGCCCTGTTCCACAAAGCTGCATCTTCAGATTTAACAAAGTTACAATCAATAATTCTTAATTTTAAAAAAAAATTGAAACACTAATGTCTCCAATGGCTTAAGAGGCAACAGCCACTTCACCCTGAGGCACATAAAACACAACTGTCCCATGTTCCGTTAGCAATCTGGTTTTCTCAGCCTTTCCCTTTTGCTCTTGCTCCCCGTTTCCACTTTCTCAAAACCTATTACATTTCTACCTTACCTCAGTTCTGATGGAGGTCATCCCGAGACATTAACTCAGTTTCTCTCCACAGATGCCTGACTGAAGTATTTACAGCATTTATTTTATTTCCAGCATCCACAATATTTTTTGTACCAATCCCTGCTGTTGGCTGAATTCAAGCCCAGTGCTGCAATTGGCCTCAGCATCCCTGAATTAAGGGAGCGAGGGAGGGAAAGGAGGGGGAAAAAAAACAAAGCCATGGATAACACAATCAGAAAGAGACCAAGTCTAAATCCATATAGAGGAAGGAATTGGACAATGACATGGTCAAATAATCTGTTAATACTGTGTGGGCAAAATACTGGGGGTCAGCCAGTATTTAGAACCCAAAGAGAGAAAATGCTGGAAAATCTCAGGTCTGGCAGCATCTGTGAGAGAAAAAAGCTGGTATTGAGTCCAGATGATTTTTTGTCAAAGCCAGTATTTAGCCAGCACTTTCAGCCAGTATTTAGGCTTGCATCCAAGCATGAAGCAGCACATTTATGAAAACAGCCTTTATCAATATGGTTGCCATTTTCTTGTAGGAAAAAGACAAATTCCTTATGTTATTTTACAAACAGAGCATTTTAAAAGGTTTGATATTCAGCTCCTAATCAAATCTCCAACTTTACAGAAAACAAAAGAAAATCCTACTGTCGTCTCTGACCATAAATAACCCAAGAATTCTTGGTCACCTTTCAGATTACAGAGTATTTCAGCATTTCTTCAGATTAAGTTTTAGCAATGACTGCTGGCATACAAATGTACATGGATATTAACAAAGATAGGAACCAGTTTAAACATAGATGGAATCATAACATTAGTAATTATAACAGATCAAATGGCTGGACAACAACTGTGGCATATGGATCTCAACTGCAACAAGTGGACTCTGAACCTGATCTTTCCCAAAAGGGAAGAGATCAAAGCACTTCCTAAATGGTGAAAAGTTCAGAGGTCCAAAGAGATTTAGGGGTCTACGAACTAATTGAAGTGTCATGGACAAGTACAAAGAAAATAGAAAAGGTTAATGGAATTCAGGCTCTGCTATTTAGAGAACATTGTTGAAACTTAAGTCATGTTCAAGCTGTAATCCCATACATCTGCTGCCCTTGTCCTTCTAGGTAGCAGAGGTCATGTGTTTCAAAGGTGCTGTCAAAGAAGCCAGAGTTACTGCAGTTCATCTTGTAGATGGTACATACTGCTGCCACTGTGCATCAGTGGTGGAAGTGAATGTTGAAGGTGGTGGATAGGTTGTCAAATCAAGTGGGCTACTTTGACTTGGATGGTGTTGAGCTTCTCAAGTGTTGGAGCCACACTCATCCAGGCAAGTGGAGATTATTCCATTACACTTCTGATTTTTCCTCCTTATTCCCATTGATTCCAGTTTTGCTCAGGCTCCTTGGTGCCATACTCAGTCAAATGCTGCCTTGAAGTCAAGGGCTGTCACTCTCACCTCTTTTTTCCATGTTTAGACTCAACCTGTAAACGAGGTTAGGAGTGGATTGTTAGTGAGTAGATAATTGCTGCTTGATAATCAGATGGTCAAGTGTTCATCATTGACTTAGGTTTAAACATGCGTTTTGAAGGACAGAAGTGAGGTAGAGCATTGGAGAGGTGTTGGAGGAGTTTTCTAGGGTGACCAACTCTCAGGAAATATTGTGAAGAACACTGACTATAAGGAGGTGGTGGGGTGGGGTGGGATTGGATTGAGCTGCTGGCAAAGCTGGAGACCCAGAGTTCTAGTAAAACCAGAAATCTGAAGTCTGCCTCCTCAACCCCTTCATTGCTCCCTCAGTGCTTCACACCGCTCCCCAAATGGTCTAAAATGCCAATACACCACTTTCAAACTCCAGTCCCCCCACTCACTCAGCAGCTCCTCTTCTCAACACCCCCAATCCAGGGCTGCCTCCAGGCCCAGACTCAGGCCTAAACACCGCCACCCCAAGTCTCGAGCGCCAACACTACTCTCCACCCCCAATTGCACCTACACAGCCCGGGACTGTGGGATCCTACCAATAGATAAATTTCAATGAGCTCTACCCTCTACTTCTCCCCAAGAAACATTGGCTCTAGTAAATTCAGTGGATTGGCCATACTAAATTGCCCTTCATGTCAGGGGGATGTCAGGCTTGATGGGCCAAATGGCTTCCTTCTGCACTGTGGGGATTCTACGATTCTTCCAACTCGAGGCAGATCTCCTTCTGGGTTGTGCCCAAGTGGCTGACATCATAGCAGCACATCATACTGTGCATATATGCAAACACCAAAGATACAAAGGCAGCAATAAAAGACTCCCCAGCAGTCTTACATTCACTGCCCAAGGACAAATGGTGCTCCATGTGACAAATGGTGTCCTGGCAGTCAATGGTACAGGACACACACAAGCAGCAAACAACTACAGGACAATCCCACAAAATACAGGATGGTTGATCCTGAGGTAGTCCAGAGCTTGGGGCCTATGGAACTGAAGAAGCCAATATTAGAGCACAAACATCTGAGAATTGAGGCTGAATGGGGTTATAGAGTTATGTACAGCTACAAAGATTTGACACAATACTGCAAAAACTGATGGAGTGGACTCTGAAAGACTTTTAAGACAGTTGGTACCTCAAGTAAAACTTGACAGACCCTTTTCCTCTTCCAATTAAGTGATGTGAAGTTGGAGAGACAGCGAATGAGTGCTCAATTACTTAAAGCTCAAACAAGTAAAATTTAATACAAATCATACATGCAATAAAATCTAAGTGGGGTACATAATGAATTGCATTAATTAGCTTGTGGTGAGTCTGAGAGAGATCCAGAAATGATCGTAAATCTAATACTGATTATATCCAATTGATAGAGAATAGAAGCTTACAAAGCAAACATAATTGATAACTGTGTTGTCATATCAGTAGACCTATGTTTTAAAGGAATCATGTTGAAGCTAACCAATGCTCTGGTGAGGTCAAATGTATGTTCAGCTTGTGACCAAGGCATAAGTAAAACATCCGATTGCCACAAATCTGTTAGGTTGAATGGCTTTCTTCATGCAATTCATTTAGCGAATTCTTTCCCATTCCAAAACTGAACATTGTAATGCAGGCTTGCCCAAGCCATGGGTCACAGGCCACAAGCCTGTTTCCCCCCAAACCTCTAGATGTAAAATTAGCAAAGCGAGTGTTCAAACTACAGGCAAGAATCTCAAAGGATTTGCTCCTCCAATCACGGGTGGTTTCTCGCCAAAATTTGGGGCTGACTAGTAAGTCTACCAGCAGCAAATTCGAGAAAGAAACACTCTCATTCTCTCACTGCTCCTCAAATCAGAGTCTTTGCGGTTTCCATACAGTATGAAATGCTCGAATACTGTATGGGCATTTGGCAATTAAAAAAATGATTGTATTTTATGTATAAAACTGTGCTGATAGTCAAGGGAATTTTGGATTTGTATTCAGCATAGCAAAAGCAGTATATTTTGAAAAGCTGCTCAGTACCCTGCGGAGACAGGCACTGGAAATAGTTGCTTATGTTTTGTGAGAGGCAGACATGGCTTGTTTCTTCCCCCCTCCAGAAATGTAATAGCTTAAAGATCAAATTGATAGTTCGCCAGGAATATACTAATTGGGTGTTTGGTTACAATAGTTTTGTCCAACTTTTCAGCTTGGGAAGTTGCAATCCATTTTTCTTTCCACTCGAGGGGCCATTGAGCAAATTTCAACAAAGTTTGATACAATATTCAACATGAATTTTAAAAAGTCAATGCCAAAGCAATAACCTGATGATTTACAATAAAGAAAAATTTTTAAATGACCAAAAACGCCAAGCAGCAGTGTTGACCAATAAAGCGAAACAGAAATGCTGGAAAATCTCAGCAGGTCTGACAGTACCTGTGGAGAGAGAACAGAGTTAATGTTGAGTCTGGATAACCCCAACGCTAACTTTGTTCTCGCTCCACAGATGCTGTCGGACTTGCTGAGATCTCCCAGCATTTTCTGTTTTTGCTTCAAATTCCAGCTTCTAAAGTGCTTTCTTGCCTTTTCACTTAAGATGCAGAACCAGAGAGAGCCAGACTAGACCCCAAGTGCTGGCACCAGGGAAGGATTGGGGACTGGAGTCATGCAAGAGAGTTGGGCTTAACCTTATATTCATCACTGGTGTCATGCACTCTGTGCTGGTCTCAGCAGAATTCATCAAGGTATGAAACAGATTACCTTTCAGCTTGGATTTTTCTCCCCTCCTGACCTGCTTTGTTAGGTTTCTTTTGGGCGGCGGGGGTAGAAAGAGGCGAGGAAGGAGGCAAGGTGTGTGTGTGTGTGTGTGTGTGTGTGTGTGTGCGCGCTGTGCGCGCATGTAACTCACTCCCTGCCTGAGGCTTCTCACTGTCACCTGTTCACCCACCCAGACTTGCTCACTCACACCTGCCCAAACTCACTCTCTCTCAGACCTGTTTGTTCACGCGGGCTTGCTCACATGGACTCACTTGCTCACTCATGTGGGTTTCCCACCTGGGCCTGAGTGGTTTGGACATCTAGCTGTAGCATTTCATGTTTACGTGCTTGATTGTTTTCTGCCTAAGCCAACTGTAGTGGTGCTAACAACTCTTAAGTACAAAGATAAGTGGAAAGCTAATGAAATGTCAGCTAAGATCACCATTGTACAAAGTTATCTTGCCTCAATTTACCTATTAAAAATCAAAATACACATTATAAACAATTTCAGCAGCACTCGAACACTATTATCCCACTTGCATCCAGAACTCCACTCTAACATACATTATGAAATCCGTCTCAAGGGCAATTAGAGATGGGCAACAAATGCTGGGCTTGCCAGCAATACCCACATCCCCGTAATAATTTAAAATACATGTGGAATCAAATGTTTTCAAGTATTACTCAATCAAATTCTGCTTCAACTTTACTTGCCTCGGCATTAGATTGCACCTAAAGCAGCACAAAAAAATTGCTTGCCAAAAGCAAAACTGCATATTTTATGACCTTTTCTTTACAGGGAAGCCCTTACTGAAAATAAATGTTTGGATCATCCGTTTTGCTTCATAGGGAAAACTGAAAGAAGATATAAAAGCAGAACATGCTGGAAATGTTCAGCAGGTATATTTGTACATCAATCGTCATGCACAACACAGAAGTATCTGCCTCTTCCATATTGAACCTTCGTTAGTTCCCCTTCAATTAATAGTTTGCTCTCAAGTGTGCCTAACTAAATATAAACCAAAATGCTGTGCTTGTACCTTCAGCCTGGACTTTGATAGAGACAAATTCATTGTAAACCACTTTACACTAAAATTAAATGCATTTCATAGAAATCAATCATAGAAACCCTGCAGTGCAGAAGGAGGCCATTCTGCCAATCGAGTCTGCACTGATAGCAATCCCACCCCAGGCTCTATTCCACACATTTACCCTGCTAATCCCTCTGACCTATATATCCCGGGACACTAAGGGGCAATTTAGCATGGCCAATCAACCTAACCCACACATCTTTGGAGCACCTGGAGGAAACCCATGCAGATACGGGGTGAATGTGCAAACTCCACACAGACAGTCACCCAAGCCCCAGGCACTGTGAGGCAGCAGTGCTAACCACACTGCTACTGTGCCGCCCAAACTGTTTTTATCTTTACAAAGTAACCTCGCTCTCCTGCAGATTTAAACCCTGTATTAATGGTTAATCTCTCTCTCTCAGGCAGACCTGTGTCAACATAGAACCAGGTACAAAATGCAACAACAGTGCAAAACACAATGCTGAATTATCCCCCAAAATATTGTGGATGCTGAATCAAGAAAATTAAGAAGATGATCAACATAAGGATATATAGTATGCGTTGATGGTAGGTAAATAGAGTTGAGGCCCAGATAAGCCTCAGTTGATTGATTATACTGGAGGGTCAAGATTGAGACCACAATGGTTGTGTGTGTAGAAAGTTGCTATGTTCTTTGAGGGATGGGTTTAGACAGTAATATTGTCCAGTGTACCTTCAGCTTATTTATCCTTCTATTTGGCCACCATGCCATTGGAGCTAGTGGGAGCGCGCTCTGTGTAAACTGGATACGCGCGTGCACACGCAGGGGCAATAACTAGACCAAAATGGAAGCCAAAGACAGGGAAAAAAAATAATTCTCACCATCACCATACCACTCAAGCCTCTCATCACTGTCTCCCTCTCCAGACTCCATTTCGGCTTCCCACTACCCCAACACTACCTCCAGCCCCAGTACTTCATGATTGTCCATGATACTTCATGATTGTGACTGTATTACGTTACCCTTTCTGAACCTGTCCACACTGCCTCTCTTCATCCCCAGGTATGGCTCTGGATTCAAGTACATCCCTCCAACTTTACCATCAGTGCAACCCAAAGGGACTCCTCAGTTATAAAATTCCTACTGTGCAGGAGGCCATTCAGCCCATTGAGTCTGCACCCCCCCCTCCCCACCAATCTCCCTAATCTACACATCTTGGGACACTAAAGACAATTTAGCATGGCCAATCCACCTAACCTGCAGATCTTTGGGACTTGCTCCTTCAAATAAAAAAATCTCAAAACTCTTATTCAACAGAGCTCTGGCTGTTCCTCAATTTCTTCTTTCCTGCTAAAGCAGCCATTTTCCATTGGTTGTTCAATAACTACCTGGAGACATTTTCATGCTGAAGGTGTTATATAAATGGAAGTTGTAAGCAGTCAATATAAAGACAGGATACATTGGTGTTTAAAAACCAATATTAGGTTGCAACAATAAATGACTTCAGTTCTTTATCCATTCCCTCAAGTTAATTTAGTTTAAAATGCCCTGACGAGACACAAAAGAGAGAGATTACTTCACCTAAAGCAACACAGGTTTTGTTCCAGTGCTACATTAAAGTGGAAGCTAAAATTTTCCTACGGAGATTTCAGGCTGTTAATTGTTATTGATATAATCACAACAGCATTAAAGCTAGCTGGGGTCTCAAATATTGATGATCTTCAGTTATGACATGGATGAATGGACCAACAGTATTATAGCCAAATTTGCTGATAAACAGACAGGTAGGAAAGCAAGTCATGAAGCGGATTTGAAGAGCCTGTAAATAGATATAGGTAACTTAAGTGAGTGGGTAAAAAATTGATAGATGGTGTAATATGTGGGAAAATGTCAGATTCTCCAGTTTGGTTAAAAAAATAGAAAAACAAAATATTAAACAGAATCATAGAACCCTCCCGCACAGTGTAGGAGGAGTCGGTTTGGCCCATGAAGTCTGCACTGACTCTCTAACACGAAACAATTTCAAAATAAGGGGTCTCCTATTCAGGATGCAGGTGAGGAAGAATTTCGTCTGAGGATCATTGATCTTTGGAATTCTCTTCCATGGAGAGAAGTGGAGGATAGGTAACTGAATATATTGAAGGCAGAGTTAGAAAGATTTTTGACTGACAAGGGAAACAAGGGCTATGGGGGTTAGGCAGGAAAGTAAAGGCCACAATCAGATCTGCCATGACCTTATTGAATGGTAGAGCAGACTCAAGGGGCAAAACAGCCTACTCCTGCTTCTATTTCTTTTGAACTAATTCAAACTTCAAATGACCAGATCACCGGGAAGATTAAATTAATACAAGTGCCTCTCTATAACAGAAGCAATACTCTCCAACCTTAAACTGTAACATTCACCACAAATAAAGGGGTCAAACTAAAAAAACCAAAAGCTGGACATTAGTTTCAAGTAGTGCATACCCACAAATGTTGGCTGCATCTGTGACGCCAAATATTTTGAACTCATGGCAATATTTTTTTATTTTTCATCTGTTAGGTCATATGCTCAATCTCCATTGCAGGACATGGGTACATAATCTAGATTTAGGCTTGTGCCACTGTAAACAGAGGGTGTGCTACATTGTCAGAGCTGCCATCCTTCACTTGAGACTTTAAACCAAGGCCTTGTCTCCCCATTCATGTGGACTTTAAAAAAGGAGCCCATGGCACAATTTAAAGTTCAGAAAAGTTCTCCCAGTGTCTGCGCCCACATTTATCCCTCAGCGAACACAAATTAACTGGTAATTTATCTGTGGTTTGTGACAACATGCCACCTGCAAACTGGCTGCCAATTTTACCTACAAAATAACTGTATATTTCAAAAAAGTAATTCACTGGTTGTAAAGCACTTTAGGACATCTTGAGTGTCATAAATGCAAGTATTTTTCTCTTGGAGGCAAAAAGAGCAAACACAATTTTTTCATATGAACAGTAAAGTTTTTTTTTGACAATGACTGCCCACTCAACAGTAATTCAGTTACACAAAGGTTCTGAGCTCTAGTTCAAGGATATCTGATATTTCTTCAGTTCCTCAGCTCAGCAGCTGCAGAAAATCATCCAATACATAACCTGTGTCTAGCAAGAGAATGAAGAAGAAAAAAAAAACTTTCCCTTGCAATAAGAATCTCATTTCTGCAGGCTTATATTCCAGATAGTACAGTAGCCCAGCTGGAGGAGCTTAACTTATACGCTTAAATTTTTAAATCTCTCAACTCCCTGCAATAGCATTGAAACCATAGTTTTTTTTTACAAAAGTGGTTAAAGCTCCTAATGCTATTCAGTAGCTGCAGGTGGAAAGGTTTGGGATAATACAGTATTTGGGGAAGCACCTAAACATTTTTCAATCATCCAAAACACAGTTGGTGTGGAATTCATTAAGTGAAAATTTTTATCCAGCACTAATACTGGATCATAACTTCCCATCAAGCATTGGAAAAAGTTGGCTTGCTGAAATTACCAGACTTTAAAGCACACTTACCGGCCTCAACAATTGTGCTGAAACCTCCCATGCGAGAGCTGCTAGGGGCATTCAAAAAAGAGTTCCCATGGACGCAAGCATAGTCCAGTTGTGTCAGAGTCAAGGTGGCCACACCCACTTTAGCGCAATGGCTGCAGTAAAGCAGCGAAGTTTGAAGGGCCCAGTAAAACTGATGTCTATGTTACGCAGATGGGATTTGGGTTGTCAGCATGACAACCTCAGGACTTTGTAATTTTGGCTCAACAACTGAGCCAGACAGTCCAAGACCATCCTCGGTTTGATCCCTGGTCTGTGCTGAATTCACATATCACAGCTTACCAAGCTAAGGAGAAATGAACTTGTGGAAATTTCTACACTTATCCCCATCAGTTGCTGAAATTACAGCAGAAACTATATCCATGCATCTATTCAAGGTGCTCCTATAAAAGTTCCAGTGACTACTCAGGAGAACCTCAAAAGAATCTTCCAGCAGTTTAAAGAAATAAAAGTCCAGGCCTAAATGTGCACCAGCTGGTTGAGCAGTTTTGATTTTTGCCTTGAATTTCTGTAGGGTTCCTAGTGAATTTACAATTGATTAGAGAATTTGCGATTTCTTTCCTGCATTCATTTTTCTATACAAACTCCCCTCCCCCTTTCCCAGTTCCTTCCCTCTTGCACTTCCTGTGTAAGACCCCAATGTTTACCATCACCACCATGAGTTCCTTCGACGGCTCCAGCACCAACACCATCTTCTGCTGCTAGATGCAGCCGGTCACTCTAAAACCAGGCAGCTGAGTGAACAAGCGCCACAAGCATCACCGGTGAGTGTTACTTTATTTACATTTATATTTCTTTTAAAAATAAAATTTATAAATATAAAAGTTACTTCATTTCAGAATGTACATAATTTCAACTTTCTGATGGTAACGTACAAGAGAACGTAATTCTAGTTTGAACATGAATTCTTAAGGGAAAATCTGGTTCGTTTAACATTGTTTCGCTGAAGGTCGCACAACTCAACAAAGCAACTACAACCTTAAGTGAGGAATACTTGTATGTAATTTTGCCACAGTTTCACTGGAAATACAGCTTTGAAATCAAAGGTGGGGTGGGTGTGGAGTGGGAAAATCACAGATACAGTTCGAAAAAACAAACTTTGGGAGAAAACAAGGAGATGGGAGAGGAGATTTTATATTTAAAAATTGAGTGTCACAACTTGAAAATGCAAGATTTTAAAATTAATCTAGTGAAAGAAGGCATTTCAATAATAACTGGCATTTAACTCGGCACAAAAAATGTATATCTTTGCTTATTTGCTCATACCTCTAACAGGTTTCACAAAGCAGATCAATAAGACACCAAATATTTTAGTAACATGTTGTTTCCATAATACAACTTCTTCTTCCTTGAAATATGTAGAATACAATGGACAATTATTTGGTGACGCTGGTTGAAGGAGGAATGCTTGCCAGATCTACAGGCTTTTCTTCAAAACAATGTCGTGGAATTGAAGCCCACCTGAGAATTCCATCTCAAAGACACCTCCAAAAATGCACCACTCTCCGAATACGGCACTCAAATGTCAGCTTAGACTGGCATTGCTGAATCTAGGGCCCACAGAGACTTTCCAGGGGGCCTGTAAAATAGTCAAGCAGTGCAAAAATAAATGGCAGCTCGAGACAGGTTTGTTTCAAGCCAGGAATGGACTGTGGCCACCATCTGTGGAGTGCAGAATGGAACAGCTGTTGCACTTGAGGAATAGAGAACAGCAGTCAGATTGCTAAGACGACCCATTAAACACCTGGAAAATTAAGATTCTCTTCCAACCAGTTCAATTGGCAAAAACTCGCCCATTCGATCAAGCTCAACAGCAAGATCCTGGAAATGCCGTGGACCATTTTCCATTTCTTGGGAGCCTCATTTGGATGAAGACAGCCATAGACAGCAAAAGAAATCATCATTTCCAATATGGCAGCTCAGCTTTCAACCTACTGAGAGAAAGATTTGACAGGAACTCGAACACAAGACTAAAGTTATGGTTCTAGGCAGTATGGATCCCCAAGTTCCTATGTATTTCAGAGACATGGACTACCTACAGCAAGCACCTCAAACTATTTTTTTATATCTAAAGCCTAAATTCTGTATATACAGTAACAAACTGTCTACAAACATGTGATACCTTAAAAAAACAGCTACTAGCTCAATACTCAGAAAATCATTGCTAGTTAACAACCTCCCAACATGAGCAAAGCACATTGTGACATTATTGGTTCAAGTTCTTCAAAACATGTATGTGCTTTTAATAGTTGGTTCCCAGGTCATGGTCATGCACATGTGGTGCTTTTCTTGGGCGAGAGTCAGAAATGAGGGAGAGAGGAAAGGCGTCCTTTGTGGCCCACTTAAGTAGGGCAAATAAAATATATACCTATGTTGGTAAAAAAAATAAATCTTGATCTGAAGGTTCTGTATTCAATATACAATCTGTACAGAGACAGAAGATGCTCTCAGACTCCAATTTATAGCCATGTCTCAGCTTAACAAATGGTTGTAATACAAAGTCTGAAGAAAGTTGTTATATAATTTTACAAAATGCATCCACTTTACTCACTATCAGCCTTAATGTAATCCAGGAAAATTACACTACGCAAGAAAATATATTTGAATCAGTATGTATTTTGGATGTCTAACAGCTTAATGAACTAAATACAAGTTGAGACTCCAACTACTGTTGACAAACTAAAAATATGATCACGGACAAAGATTGTTTGGCAACAAGTGCTGATAGGTCATGGTTTTAATTATGATTATGAAATTGTCCTGCCATACACTTGATTAGTTTTATTTGCTAAAGCCATAATTTATGCCCTTGTTACCTTTGGATGCAACTATTGCAAAGCTCTTTGGTCTGGACTCCTCAAATAATTAAATTCCCAAAACTCTCGCTCCCCCCACATTTCTGTAGTCTCCAACCTAACAATCAACATTCCCTCTAAATTGCACTTGTGTGCAGCAGAGAGGTTCCTGCACAGGCCAAGCTCAAGTAGGCTTCTAGATTAACAATAAGTGCATGGTTGCACATTTTATTTATGTACTTAGCATCAGCATCATCAGAGAGCCAAGTAATAGCCTCATCAGTCCTAAATGGAGTTCCTGAGGCTCACCAAGTTAGTCAGCAGTGGCAAATGTGAATTATTTGTTTGGATTGCACCACAGCTACAGCCTGGATGGTCTTGGTGACCTCACTGATGTTGGGTGGTTTCACAGAGGTCTTGATAATCCAGAAATGGTTCAAAAGTGCCCACTTTCATTGTGGAAAATCAAAGCAAGGTGGACAAGCAGGAGGTCTATGATGAGAAAGTAGTTTCTGGTGGATGTTTTCCTCTAGCAATCTTCCTGCCATAGGTCGTTGGCATGGTGAATTTTATGATATGGAGTGGTGTGAGGGAAGGCAGACTCCTTATAGTTGGAGGTCATCAAATAAGGGCAGCTTTGAATTGGAGTAGATCTTCACCAGTAGCTTGTCTGGTGCAATTACCCTCCTGGAACACTACTGATCAAGAATATTTACTCCAGCACTTAAACATGTACTACTGTATATTTGTTCAAAATAATGAATTTAACAGCTTGGAAGGGAGATTGAAGCTAATAGTTTATTACAAAGATAGGAATGATATCCAGACAATAGCCTGTGCGCTAAATTCTAAACTACATTACTAAAAGCTGCATGGTGCACATTCAACCTCTGCTGAATTAACTTTACCTTCACCAAATTGTCAAAAATGCAACAAGTGCTATTGACCAAAACCTGACATATGCTAACTTGTAGCGCAAGGGATCTAAACAATATAACTAATCTCGCTCATTTCTGCTCCACACGTCACTAAGTAATTTTAACCTACAATTGTTCCTCACCCATTTACAAACAAAGCCAAACAGGGGAAAATGTACTGTTAGCACATTTTCAGGAAATTCAAGCCTAAATGTTCTTGTCACGAGGGAGCATGACAAGATTATTTAAAAACTTAGTTTAAGCAATGCAGCTGTTGCAACTATGCAACAGAAATATTTCCCAGCACAAGTGCGTGAATTTATAAGCATGGAATTGAGAACTGTGAAATATTTCCAAACTTCGTATACCGAGAAGCAAAAGATTTCAGGAGAGAAATTTAATCTTCAAGTTTCATTAAGATTTCCCAAAAACTAGGCCATATGCATCTTAAGTCTAAAATTCTGCTGCAGAGTGCAATTTATTTTTACAACACTTGAAGCAGCTATCTAAACTGCTGTGTCAAAATACATAGTCTGTAAACAAACAAACCTGGGCTGCTCACATTAGTGGTTATTTTCACCAAGACTTTTTACAATTTCTACTGGTTTACATAATATTATCTCAATTTCATGTTCATTAATCACAGAGTTCCCAGAGGTATAATCTTACAATATAAACTTCTCCATACCAAACAACAGGCAAAGATCACAAAAAAGGTCAAACTAAATTTTTAAAACCTAGCTTCAATTGTTTAAATATAATGATTTGCAATCTCTTCCAACAGCTTTTAAGCTGTTTCTAACTGCAAACATGTGCTTGAGGCACCAAAACACAGCCAGAAATTTCAGTGGCACATTAGTTAATCTATCCCATTACAGCAATATACCGCTTTGCCAATACACGTATATTACTGTGTATTTTGTCAGTAATGTGTCAACAAGGTTCTCATTTCACCATCCTATCAGAGTTGCACCTTAGGTCTTTGTAAGACGTGCTGTAATCGCATGTCAAAATTTATTTGCAATTTCTTAGTTAATTGGAGTAGTTCAGATGTCATCTGTGGTATGCATATCTCTTCCATACAAATAAATTACTGCACCAATGATTAAGCAATAATTGGCACGTCCTTCCAATATTATTTTCACCAATTGAAGATATACAAGATTTTGTATCAGTTTTTAATTAACAAAGCCCACAAATCATGCAGTAGATGCAAACATGGAACAGGAGATCACAACACCAGGGACCCAGGTTCGATTCTCCGTCTTGGATACGGTGTGAAGATTGCACATTCTGTATCTGCATGGGTGCTTCAGTTTCATCCCACAGTCCAAAGATAGTTAGGTGGAATAGCCATGGTAAATATAAAGCGTTATGGAGATAGGGTGGGATGTACTTTGAGAGTCAGTGCAAACTCGATGGGCCAAATGGCCTCCTTCTGCACTGTAGAAATTCTATAGTTCTATACAGACTTTTTAAAGCTTGTCATAGGGTTACCTTGGTTGATAGGTGGCAATCATTATTTCAGATACCTTAAGGAAAATTACTCATGTCTAAACTAAGAGTTGGTAGGCTAAGCCATGCCAGAAAATTATACCCAACACTTATATATATTTAACATAGATGTGCGTGCACAGTTGAAAGGCAGACTGAAATCAACAGACACCCCAAAACCATAGTTACTGCACTATACAACATAGAATGCTACACTGCCATTTATTCTCCTCCATGAAAGGCTTACCACTGGCAGAAAATAATTATATTCTGCAGAAAATGTTAAAGAGCAGAGTGTCACAAGGTCTCAAAAAAAAAGAGCAATTGTAGTACTGTTATTTTATATATTCTGGGTTTCCTGTCAAGCTTCTACATCCTACTCAAATTTCTGCATGACACTAAAAGAATTGTTTTTTCAATGTACCATGAAAGTTTAGAGATTTAATTGTCTTATCTACAACTTTGTTTTTTTTGTGCAAGTGGCTGAATCACATTGAACTCTGAACTCAGCTATGAGCCTTTGTGGCCTTAAAAAGATCAAGCAACATAATGCATTGTGCATCACATTCCATAATGTTCGTGGCTTTATAAAACAAAACAAACGAAGGAGCAGCGCTCCAAAAGCTAATGGCATTTGCTACCAAATAAATCTGTTGGGACTTTAATCTGGTGTTGTTAAAACTCTTACTTTATAAAACAACCCAGTGGCTTACTATCAGAAACACCATTGGGTTCATATTTTAAGTGTGTCCACAACAATTGATAGTTATATGTTCACAATTTGGTTCCTGAAAAACCAGAGCCATCAAAAATCACTTCACCATTATCCACTTATCCTGATTAACTGGCTGTCCACTACCCACTTAGTTCAATGTCTCTCACCACATTTTAAAGTCCTACAGCATCCTCTGACTCATCACCTTGGGTAACACCAGGGGAAATCAGCTAGTGTTTACATCATAACTACTCCTTGAAGATTTTGAAAATTGACACTTGGCCATAGGAATTTAAAACTTGTATTTATATAGCACCTTTAACATTATAAAATGGCCCAAGGCACTTCACAGGAATGTTATAAAGCATAATTAGATACCAAGCCACCCAAAATGATATTAGGGCAGATGCCAAAACTTTGATCAAAGAGGTAGGTTTTAAAAAAGAAATTGAAGTATAGAGTAAGAGAAGTTTAGGAAATGATTTTAAGACCTTAGGGCAGATGCAGGGTCACCAATGATGGAACTACACATCGGAACTACTATTATCAGGGATGCTCAAAACATCAGAATTAGATGAGTGCAAATATCCTGGGGTTGAAAGCCTTCAGGAGATTAGTGATAGCAAAGGGAAAGGTCAGGGAAGAAAGAATTTTAAAATCAAAATGCTGCTCAACCAGCAGCCACTGTAGATAGCAAGCACAGGTACAGGTGAACAGGATACGGGTAGAGTTTTGCATAACCTCAAGTTTATGGGAAGAGTTTGAGTAAATTGCCTCAAGTGTGTCGGAATAGTCAAGTCCATAAGTAACAAATGCCATGGATGATGGGTCATCAGCTGTCTCATGAAAACTAAACACTGGTTTGGATGATCTCACCAAGAGGCATGTACATGAGAAATTGGAAGACGTCAAGGATGGATCCTTGGGGAACACCAGAGGTAATTGTGTAGGTGTGGGAAGAATAGCCATTGCAAGTGATAGTCTGGCTACAAGTAAATAACCAAGAACTAAGAATTTACTGCATTCCTAAACCATTTCACATTTTGTCTAACATATACATGGGCCTTACTTTCAAACTTTGTATCCATTTTGATCTTTCTGATCCAAAATTCCATACAACTTATTTTTCACCCAGATTGAAACATACTAGATTATAAGCACATTGGAGGACAAGATCAATTTAATTACACAGAACCCTGCAAACTACAACTAGGTTTGTTTTAAATGTTAGTCAAAGAGCAAAATACACAATTAACAAAGTAGAAAAATAATTCATACTCCACCCCAAACTGGCAAGGGTGTTTACGTCCAGACCACCAGTAATTTGGTCAGCTGACAAGTGTGCACTAGATGAAAAATGTTAGTGGTCCTACCAAGTAGTTCGACAGGACACACGTGCACAGTCTGGTCAGGTTCTTCAGGCGTTTTTGGTCTGCCCCAAATCCCCCTCTTAAAATATGAATCAGAAGTTGGTGGGGTTAAAGTGCCACTCCAGAGATTTGACATCATAATCCAAGATGACACCTCAATGTTGTACAAGTAGAGTGCTACACTGTTTGGAGATATTGTCTTTCGAACAATGTTAAATGGAGGCCCCGTCTGCCCCAAGGCGGTTTCAAAAATTCCCATGGAACTATCTATTCCCCGTCTGCCCCACAGTGGTTTTAAAACTTTCCATGGGACTGTTTGGTGAACTATTCTCCCCAGTTTCCTGACAAATATTTTCCCCTAGGCCAACATCACAAAAAAATTACCTTATTGCTTTTATGACATAAACAAGTACCTCACTGTCACTTGTCATTTTTCACCATATACACTAATAACCCAAAAATATGTAAATATACACATGAACAAAGGCACACAACACAATCCCTGACATGGACTGGTACATTAATTGTGTAAGAAGTCTCACAATACCAGGTTAAAGTCCAACAGATTTATTTGGTAGCAAATACCATAAGCTTTCGGAGCACTGCTCCTTCGTCAGATGGAGTGGAAATGTGCTCTCAGTGCACAGACGCAGAAATCAAGTTACAGAATACTAATTAGGATGCAAATCTCTACAGCCAGCCAGGTCTTAAAGGTACAAACAATGTGGGTGGAGGGAGCATTCAACACAGGTTAAAGAGAAACACATCTCTTTAACCTGTGTTGAATGCTCCCTCCACCCACATTGTCTGTACCTTTAAGACCTGGCTGGCTGTAGAGATTTACATTCTAATTAGTATTCTGTAACTTGATTTCTGTGTCTGTGCACTGTTTAAGAGCACATTTCCACTCCATCTGACGAAGAAGCAGTGCTCCGAAAGCTTATGGTACTTGCTACCAAATAAATCTGTTGGACTTTAACCTGGTGTTGTGAGACTTCTTACTGTGTTTACCCCAGTCCAATGCCGGCATCTCCACAACATTAATTGTGCACAGTGGAAACTAACTGCACAATCAAAAACGTATGCTGAAGGAGAATATCATTCATTTCGGACTCAACAACTCCGTTATAAAGGAAAAACATCAACCATACCAATAGGAAGACTCTTGGCCTAACAGTTAATTCCATTAACTAATTTCAACAGTGATAGCGGTAAAAAAATGGCCCCAACTTTCTACAACCAAGGCAAAAATCACAAGAGGCTCCCAATGAAGACTATAATCTAGACATCCCTGTTAGAATTGAGCAGACATCCAATGTAATGCACCAACAACCATGGTCAAATCTGCCAGTGGTCATAGGGAAATATTAGGAGGCCATTACTACTAAAACGAAGTTTGATCTTTTAATGGAATGCAAGTTGTCCAAGTACCTTGGTAACCAAACCTTCTAAAAATAAAACCTGCAAGACTAGTTTATATTTTTAAAACGATGCTATCATATGAGAAGTGCCAATGGATTAACTGTCAGATTCCAGTTTAAGTTCGCCCTATATGTTGCATCACCCTTTGGTACCAATATAATTCCTTCGACAGGACCAGCACTCATGCAAGATGGAATTTAAGTAAAGTGGCCAATCTTTCTAATTAACACAAATGTAACCTCCAGCAGAAGCACGAAACTTACCTGCAATTCACACCAAGCTACTTCCACTGTCGTTTCTGTGTCGAGACCTTTATAGACGGTTTTGAAAGATCCTCTTCCAATTTCTATGTCAAACTTCAAAAACCTCCCATCAGGGGAAGTTGCCACAGCCTTCGTCTCTATTTCTTCATTATCCTCCTGCGCCTTCCTCTCAAGATTTCTTGCCTCCTCCGCACTGTCATCTTCGCTGACTTTCAATTCGGCTTCCTCTTTGATTGGGATAGTTTTTTGCTTTTTTTTGCTGACGATGCTGCTGCCAGTTGTACTCCCGGCATGATTGCAAACATCGACATCGGGGGAACGGACGGTGGCCTTCGGTGGTTCATCGCCAGTTCCAGTGACTGTGCTTCCCTCTTTCGCACTGCCATCAGTGCACTTCTCGCATTTTTCTCCGGCAAATACAGGAACTGCAACTGTGACAGAGGCAACAGTCGTTGCTTGTACTAGAAGCTGCGCTTCATTATTATTGGTGATACTGCTAATTAATGTAGCTGCATTATCCGATTCGGGTGGAGAAACGATAATGCAGGTCTTACTGGGCAGATGATCCAACGCAGTAACGTTGGAATCGCAGATCACACTCCTCCTGATAAAACGTTGGTGCTCTGCTTTACTGTCCTTGTCCATAGTATGTCTCCGTCTCCTGAGAGCCTTGAACTCTTCCTTTTTTCTCAAACTTACTCCAAAACGTTCCCCAATTGTCGTATCCGAACTGGAATTGGTACCATTTTTAGGGGGGCGCAGTAAAGACCCTACATTGTCTGCGCTTTCCGACATTGCCACAGAAACTCGATTCCCGAAAGGCTTTAAAAACAAAAATGCACTGGCTTCTCTTTAAACAAGATTCCACGCAAGACAAAGCCAAGCGAATGATTGAAATGCAAAAAAAGTACCAACTACGAATAGAAACAAATGCAAACCGATTTTCTTTAAAGAGTCAAAATAATTCCATACTATATTTGTGCAAAGGGTCGGGTCCCTGGAACAGAAGCGTTCCTTTATAAAAAATAAAGAGACACACAATATTGTCCAACTCAATCAGTTGAGATGCAGCGACATAAACGTGGACCAAATGATGTGATCCATCCATCCTTAATTAAAGTCTCCGAACAATTTTCATCCAGTCTTCATTTCTCAAAAGGGAGATAAAGAAATTTAAAATGAAAAAAAAATCCAACCGTGGAAAGAGCCAAAAGTAGTTCCTTATTCTCGCATAAACTCCAAAAAAAAATTTAAAAACGTCCAGAAAAAAAGGCAATCAACGCAACAATCCGTTTCACATCGATGTTGCTAGCGTCCGTCCCCTCGACAGCAGAACAATTCCACAGTTACGGGAATATGTGGAGTCGTGTTTTAAACACAGATAATGTACAGCGCCACAACTGTTCCGTCAATGGCCATAAGATTCGGCTCTTCCAGGCTTTCAAAATGGATGCGATGCCTATAGTTTTTTTTTAAAAAGTCAGCAAAATTCAAATAAGCAAAAAAAAAGTCCGGGCTGCCAAATGGAGTAGGCCTGGAAGCAGCAACAATAGAAAACCCCAGGGTAAGGTCGAGCTGCCCGGGGAGAGGCGCTCACTGCAGAGCTGTCCACATACGTAACATCCCGGGCTTCTTCTCTTCCTCCCTTACACTGGAACCGATTTTTCAACACGAAATAAAACCCATCAGCTCTTCTCCCCTCCGGACAACTACCATGAATGCGAGCCCGAGCCCCCCACGCAGGAGGTGAAGAGGGGGGGCGGCGGCGGCAAAGCTGGCTAATTAAGCGGCTATATCAGCTCCAAAATAGACACGCTCTTCCTCCCAACTGTAAATGGCGGACACACTACCTTTCGCTCACTGACTGGCACTTACCGAGAAGCTCAGCGCTCGAGCTCAAGGCAGTCCATTCACACGCGCGACGCACAGCGCGCAGCTCGCTGGGAAACGTAGTTTTTTCCATTTCCATTGATGACTTTGGCGCCCCACTCAATTTGAACAACGCAGGAAAAGGAGAACTACAACTCCCATCATGCAGCGGGCGCTTTTCAGTTGGTTGGCGTTTATTGACCCCGCCCATTTTGCGTAGCTGGGGGAACGTTGAGCGGAGCACGTGATTTGGACAATAGGCGGACGAAGAAGAATGAGTGCGGGGCATCGAGGTTTCTTTTTCAATCCTTAGTCACTCATCTCTCAGTCTTCATTCTTAAAGGGAAGATGCTCTCCGTCATGAAAATATGCCACAATCGTTCTCAAATACACAGGGTTTAAATAATTCATCGTCCAGAAATCGATCGTTACGTGGTGGCGTGGTAATGGAATTCGCTCCTGAATGTTGTACCCCCCCCAAATTAAATACATCTTTCTAAGTAACCTTAGTTGACCATGGCAGACCAAATTCGAATCTGAAATAATGATGCGGTATGTTGGTAATACACAACAGAGAATGCACCTGTTTATGGCATTTAGGTTTCATGTCATTTATCTGATTTCAACTTTACCCTAATTTCTGTTTGTTACTGGGGACCTATTAGGCCTCATTACAACCAGGGCACTTGGGTGTTGCACCATCACAGTGGAAAAAATTAAAATACACGTTTAAATGCTGAAAACTCTTATCTTTCTCATTAATTTTCCTCCGACTTTGCTCATTTCTTGCTTTAGCTTGTTGAAGTGGTTACACTGACCAGCAGTTGCGCAAGATTATGGATCAACATTTGAAGATGGCCATGCACCCAGGGTGCATGCAATGTAAATATATGAACAAAAATACATTGCAGTGAGAAAAAATGAACTTAAAATCCACTTTTTTGGCTCGTTGTGTCACTGTCATAAAAGTCCCAGTCAAAGGGATGTACCAGTGTCCAATACTGTCAGCACATGACAGTAGTCCATGCTATGTGATATATGTACACCCACCGTGCTATTAAGGAGGGAGTTTCACAATTTTGACATGGTGACAGTGAAGGAACACTAATATATTTACAAGTCAAGATGGTCAGTGGCTTGGAGGGGAATTTCCAAGTGGTGGCATAACCATGGGTCTGTTGTCATCCTCATCATTTGCTTTCCCACCTATTTTAGTGTCATCCGCAAACTTGGCAACAGTACATTCGCTTCCCTCCACCAAGTCATTAATATATATTGTAAATAATTGTGGATGTGAAGACATTGGAGAGAGTGCAGAAAAGATCCATGGGACTGGTTCCTGGGATGAAGGACTTCCTTTATCAAGTTAGATTGGAGAAGTTAAGACTGTTTTCCTTAGAGAAAAGAAGGTTAAAATCAAGCTATTAAAATCATGAGGGGTCTAGACAGAGTAGATAGGAAGAAACATCCCACTCATGAAAGGATCAAGAATGAAAAAACACAAGTTTAAAGTAATTAGTAAAAGAAGCATTAGTAATATGAGGAAAAACTTCTTCATACATTGGTTAGGTTTTGGAATGCTCTGGCCAAGTGTGTGGTGGAGGCAGGTTCAATTGAAGCAATCGAAAGGGAATGAAACTATTATCTGAAAAGGAAGAATATGCAGGGTTATGGAAGGAAGGCAGAAAAATGGAACTCGGTGAGTTGCTATTTCAGAGAGCCAGTGTAGACACAATGGGCCAAATGGTCTCCTTTTGTGCCATAACAATTCTGTGATATCTAAAATATAAAAAATCAGGAATGATGTGGCCATATACCGAAATAACTTCTATGTGATAAACTGGTCACTGGGTTGTGATATGTTTCACAAATGGAAACAGAACACAACTGGAAGTTTAAGCATAACCCAATGTGTCTCTCTGGAGAGGCTATCAAAACAATGCAGCAGCTGGTGAACCATTGCTGGCAAAGGTGATTCTCCCATATCACTGGAAATCATAGAGTGGATGAGCAATTGGAGGTTGACATTTAATTTTGTTTTTGAAGCTGCCATACAAAACAAGAACTGTGTAAATCATAAAACAATACAATTTAGCTCTTTATTGACAAGTTTGAAGGCAGTGGCACAGTGGTGTTGTCACTGGACTAATAATCCAGAGACCCAGTGTATTACTCTGGGGACCTGGGTTTGGATCCCACCACAGCAGATGGTGAGATTTCAATTAAATAAAAATCTGGCATTAAAGGTCTTATGGTTCACTAATGTCCTTTAGGGAATGAAATTTGCATCCTTATAAAGAACAAAGAAAATTACAGCACAGGAACAGGCCCTTTGGCCCTCCAAGCCTGCACTGACCATGCTGCCCGACTTAACTAAAACCCCCTACCCTTCCGGGGACCATATCTCTCTATTCCCATCTCATTCATGTACTTGTCAAGACGCCCCTTAAAAGTCACTACCGTATCCGCTTCCACTACCACCCCCGGCAACGAGTTCCAGTAAGAAGTTTAACAACACCAGGTTAAAAACCTGTTGGACTTTAACCTGGTGATGTTAAACTTCTTACTGTGTTTACCCCAGTCCAACACCGGCATCTCCACATCAAAAAATCTGCCTCATACATCTCTTAACCTTGCCCCTCGCACCTTAAACCTATGCCCCCTAGTAATTACCTGGAATGCATGTGACTTCGGACCCACAGCAATGCGGTTTACTCTTAACTGCCACTCAGTTCAAGGGGAATTAGGGATGGGCAACAAATGCATTGCTAGCAGCGCCAATATCCCATGAAAGAATAAAGAAACACAAAGCGCATAAATCTCATGTTGTTAGGGAAGAGGAAGAACATACATCAATGCAATAATGGACATATTTCTCAGATTAGAGTTAAGGAATGGTGATGGGGTAGAGCAGAAGAAGCACTCCTCTACATCTGACCCATCCTTTTTTTTGACCTAGAAATACTTAGTTTGCATACTGATTGCAAATTGCGAAAATGTTCTGTTCTGCAGTGTGGGATTTCTTGGCTTGCAAAGCAGAAAACTGTTTTTAAAAACAAAGAGTCTCATTCTAAACCATATTTGTTACTTTGAAGTATTTTATGAGCAAACAAACTAGATAATGGGGGGGGGAGTTTTGAGCCTAAACTCTCCACATACAGGATTGGTGCCTTGGCCTCAAAATATGGATACTTGGAAAACATGAATCTCGCCGGTGAGATCCTGATTTCTGATTTTCAACCCCCCACCCCCTCGCCAGCAGTGTAATTTCTGGGAACCTCATTTTAATACATTAGCATATTATAATCAAACACTCACTCAGGATATACTCCTCACTGAATATTCAGCGGCTGGCGCAATTTACAATAGGTCTGTATAAACGTGAACCTAGTGGACTCATCTTCAAGAGGGAATTTCGGAGGTGACTGCTCAGGCAGCGATCAATCTTAAGTATGTTCAATGCTCAGGGGTAGCGAAGAGGGTACACGGGACACATTAGCTCACCTCGGGTCACTGTCGCGATCTCGTGGGGAGGGGTACCTTGCAGACTTGACCCTTCCTGCCATGTCACCCACTGCTTTAAGGGGACCTGGTGGTTAACAGGCATGCAACACTTTTCGTATCCTCCATGCTGGGCTTGCTGAGTGGGCGCCCTTCCTTGGAGGGAGAATAAAAGTGGTTGGGAGGAGATTACAGCAGACGGGCAGTACTGGAGGTGGCTATAAGGTCCCTGATTATGGATTTGTGAGAAACCAGGCTGCAAGAGCAGAATGGGGTCTCAATAATGGGGTGTCTCATGAAGCATGAGACCCTCTCATTTGCAGGGTGGGGGGGGGGGGGGGACTCCTGTATGTCCTGAACGCCACAGGCAAGAGTGTCAGCCCAAAGGGGTATAGTAGCATGCAAGTTTGTATCCACTTATCAGTGAAGAGTCAAGGAGAACTGTTCATGATCATGGATTTGTCTCATGGAAGGGAGATTAATTGTACAGCGCTTGTGACTTGGGAGGATGAGGAAGCCCTCCAGGGAAGTGCTGGTCATGCTAATTGCAGTCTTCTCAAGAATCAGCTGTGCGTTGTCAACCAGAAGAGGAAGCCAGTTGCCAGAGCAACAACCTTACCCTCCCTTGACTAGTTAATCCTGCCAATTAAATCTCCAGAGTTAAACATTAATGGCACAGATTGGAGCCAAGTCGTTAACCCTTCTAGCATCAAGCGCTTGGCACTTGGGTTCCAACTCTTAACAAAAGAGGATGTTGAAGAGGGTGCCGGGAGTGAACACACTGAGGAGGAGGAGGAACACCAGGTGGTGGACAGGACCCGAATGGGCTGGGTTGCAAGGGATGCCCTCATAGCCTCTTGGTTCAGGGATGAGCAGAACTAGGGAGTGCAGCTCTCTCACCATGGGGTCTAACATCTAACTAGTTATGGTATGTGCTGCCAGGATTATGTTCTCGTGATGTTGCCAAATTCATGAGCAGGGGCCTGAAGCCATGGGCTGGACTCTGCAGGAGAATGATGATAACTTGCAGTGGGGACAGAGTGATGCTCATCTCATCCTCAGCAATATGTCTGACCTGTCTGACAAAGAGCTGAATGTGTCCTGCCCATGAATGGGCTGCTCATGAGGTTCAGATAAGCTGGAAGATTAGCCTCAACTACTGCAGGCCCTTCCAAATTTAGGGCTCCTTGTGTTTACATGCATCTTACACCCCAAGTGTGTAGGCTGTCAGCACCTTGACAGCCCCTGTCCTCTTCATCACTGGAGAAGAGTGGCACAGATGAGCGGGGGCAGTTCCTTCTTCCACGGAAAGGGTTTGGGGGAAAATCACTGAGGAAGAGGGCATGCCAGCAGAAGTGGTTCGTTCTTGCGTCATCAGTGTGGAAAAGAAATAGCTCTGCCATTATCACACTCCACAAGAATGAAGCACCAAGTGTACACAGGTGTTCGCTGAGCTCAATGGATTGAATGGCAGGGTGGAGGGTCTGTGGGTGAACAAAGTGATTTTTAATTGTCGAACTATATTACAATGGTGGCCTATCTACAGTGGTGCCTACATTCACCCGTGCCCACTAGGTGCCTACCTAGTTTAAGAATAAGAGTTTCTTACTCTTCCTTACCCTCCCGCTACATCTAGGTGTATCCCCAGGATCCACAGCTGAGGTTGACATGGCCTGCTGACTATCTTGCCCTGGTGCCTGAGATTACCTTGATGAGTTTCCTTTGGGGGGCTTGGGCTTAGAGGTTCCGGGCCTGCTTTCGAGTTTTACAGGTGTTGCAGTGCTACCATCCTCAGTGTGCAGGGCTGGAGATGGGTTGCTCACAGGGAGGGAGGTGTCAGATGGCTGGATCCACCTGGGTCTTCCTGGGTGATAGGTCCTGGGCTGTGCTCCTGCTGGTCCTCTTCCCTTCAGGTACCCAGAGGATGAGATCCAGGAAAGCCGCTGTCCTCTGGCGCTGACACGCGTGGATCCCCACTAGTGCCTGTACCATGTAGTTGAAACCCTGCACCATGAAGTTCATGCCCTCAGCCACAGAGGTCATGAGCTGAACCATGGCGCGGACATCCCCTGCCATGGAGCGAATGTCCTGCATCAAGGACTCCATTGTGGACACCACCCTCACGGTATTGGCCTCATTGCTTTGGAGTGATGGCACCATCTCCTCAGACAGAAGGCAATGGGACTCCTCCAGTCAGCCTTGCAGTCCAAGGAGGGCTGCTATCATATCTTTCTGATGCTTGCGACTCTGTCTTTGTAACTCCATCAGCTCTGGAATGACCAGATCCACAAGCACATCATTGTCCAGGGACACAGTAGAGTGCGGAGCCCCAGCATCCTTCTGAGTTCCCGGGGACGTCCCTGCCTCCACCTGCTGTGGATCTTCAGCCGTGTGATGCTCACCAGTGTATGCCCAAGAAGCCTGCCTACTCAGTAATCCCAGCGAGGTGCGGGTATCTGCGCTGGTGGAGGGTGCAAGTGACAGCTGTGACACTTCTTCAATGGTGGAGTCCGAGAAGTCACCCTTGGAGCTGCTCGTGTCCGTGGGCTCCAAGGGGCATGAGGATGGTCCTTGCTGCTCAAGTGGGTGGCCTGCAAGGGAAAGGAAATGGCATTAATGCATCACAGGGGAGAAATTAAGGGACAAAATTTACTTATTGATGCTTGAAGAATGACTGTATATCTTGAGGATTCTCACTTTTGTCTGATGCCCCCAGTTTGCCATCTTCACAGGTGAGGTCTTCCTCCTCCTTGGCTAGCTTAATTGATATCTTCTCAAAGGGCATGAAGGTTCTGAGCTCTGATGTGATTCCACCAGTCTGCTCCCGCTCAAGCCTGTTGCGATGGAGTTCGTCATGCAATGAGACAGATGGGGAAGAGTGTAGGTGGGAGTGCTGCCAGTTCAAATGGTGATGATATGTGGCATGTATGGCACTTAATTGGGAGCAGGAGTGTGAGGACCATATTAGCTAATGGGGGGAACATGAGGATTGCGAGGGAGTTGGGGGAGAAATGGGGATGGGGTGGGGATGTCAGAGGGTCTTGTGAGAGGTGTGGCCAACGTGCAAGGTGGCTAGGTGACAGATCAACGTGGAGGTGCAAGGGGTGTGTGAGGGGGTACAGCAGGATACATGAGGAAGCAGACTTACCCTGGCCATGCAATAATGATCATTCATCTTCTTACTGAGCGGCTGGCCCGTCCACTTCTGCAGTAAGCTGGCACTGACTAAGGCTGCCACAGCCTTTCAAGCAAAGGTGGCCACCTTGCTGGAAGGAAGTCTGTGTGATTATGGACAGAGGACATCCCGCCTCTGCACACCATCTAGGGGTCTGGTCAGGACACCCTCCCAGAAACGCAGTGCTGTCTTCTGCGCAGCCATCCCTTTGAATGAATCTGGAATAAGTGCTGGGAAGACATTTATATGGAGCTCCCCACTGATTGCAAAGATCTATGTTGACCCGGGGTGAGTGAATCAGTGAGAGGCCAGTGCATGGTGTGAATCTCGTGGAAATAGAAAGTTTGTTAATGAGACTTAAAATTCCGAGAAATCCTGCCAGTGGGTTTCACACTATTTTTCTCACCGGAACTGACAATTCTGGTAAGATTTCCCACAATATTTTATTATGTTTATTATTTTGGTGCAGTTAAGTAATTGTTAAGTTTCTGAAATTCATGCTAGATTAGTTCAGCATTACTGGTCACTCCAGTAAGAGACTCTTGGTCCCATATGCTCTTAAATGCGCCTCTAACTACCCAATCTCTTGATAACAAGACTCAATGGTAAAACAGAGAATATTTGCTACATTACACAAACTTACTGCAATGTATTGTGGACTACTGTCATAGTCATAGAATCATAGAGGTTTACAGCATGGAAACAGGCCCTTCGGCCCAACTTGTCCATGCCGCCATTTTTTTTAAAACCCCGAAGCTAATCCCAATTGCCTGCACTTGTCATTGGTGGATTGATTGAATATACGCTCCAATGACTGAAGCTCAGGCTTTTATTTAAAATAAACAAATATACTCAAAAGTGTATTCAGTTTGAACTAGTGGGGTCTGATTTTATAATCATAAAATGATACTATCACATTTAAAATGAATAATAATCTAGGTTTACACATTACCGTAATTAAAAACTTTTCGAATCCCTTTGATAGAGAGCAAAACAATAGTGGATAGCACAGTGACATGGTGGTTAGAACTGCTGCCTCACAGCACCAAGGACCTAGGTTCAATTCCGGCCAAGGGTTGCTGTCTGTGTGGAGTCTTCACATTCTCCTTGAGTCTGCGTGGGTTTCCTCCCACACTCCAAAAATGTGTGGGTTAGGTTGATTGGCCATGCTAAATTGCCCCTTAGTGTCAGGGGGTTAGCAGGGTAAATATGTGGGGTTACGCGGATAGGGCCTGGTTGGTATTGTGGTCAGTGCAGATTTGATGGTCCAAATGGCCTCCTTCTGCACTGTAGGGATTCTATTATTCTATGAAATAGTTCCTGCAAACTATCTTTCAGTATAACTAAATGCCACAAAATGGCTGCACATTTCTTAGCTGGTTAAATGTTGCCTTAGAGTTATTGACTTAGCACAGTCCCTTTGCTGGTTCCAGACTGCACACTGGTTGAAGAGCTAACCACAGAGAGCCCAATAATCAATAACGACAATATCTAATCATTTAATTGATTATTTGTCACAGATGCAGTATCAATCAAACCACCACCTCATTCTTTGATCCAAATACCTTTACCAATCCTTTGAGGATATATAAAGTTCTGGAGAGAGGCTTTGCAGAATTAGGGGCCAAATAGGTCAATGAAGACTGGAATGATGGGCCAGCAGAATTTGGTACAGGGTATGGTGCGGGCAGCTGAAAGAGCTGGAAGAGAGGAGAGCATGGAAGAGAGGAGAGCAAAAAAGGAAAAACCTACATTTATGTAGCACTTTTCACAACCACCAGACATCGCAAAGCAAATACTTTAAAAGTAGGAAATGCAGCAGCCAATTTACACGCAGCAAAAATAATAATGATAATGTGATAATAACCAGATCATTTTTTGTGACGGTGATTGAGGGATAAATATTGGTCAGGACACCAGGGACAACACCTCTGATTTTCCTTGAAATAGTGCCATGGGATCTGTTACATCCACTCAAACAGGCAGATGGAACCTCAGTATAATGTCTCAACCAAAAGACAACACCTCCAAAAGTGCAGTGTTATCTTAGTATTGCACTGAAATGTCAGTTTTTTGTGCTCAAGCTCAAGCCTTGGAGTAGGACTTGAAATTGGAACCTTGTAACTCAGAGATGAGAATTTTACCAACGGAATCACAGCTGACATTGGTCATGCATTGGAATAATTGAGTCTGAAGGTATCAGAGACATGGAAACATCATCAGCACATGCACTGACTGAGCTGGGGTGGAGGCTGATAATGTTATACAGCAGTCTTCATGACAGAAGGGATAGAGGTTCAAAACTTCATTTTGAGGTCAGATAGGACTGCAATGCAATGAACAGTCGAGTTCAAACTAAGTTAATTGCCGGGATGAGGGTTGGAACCACAGGAACTTATACAGAGTTTATGACAATGATGAAACACTATAGTTGCAGTCTTGACTATTTGACTGGAGGAAATTGTGGCTCATCCAAGTCTGGATGTCAGACAGTCAGACAACACAGAGGAAATGGAGGGATGAAGACAAGTGGTGAAAGATGTTGTCAGCATCTATGTGGATGGTGAGCTCATGTCAGTGAATGAGGTCATCTTACGGCAGCATGTCGATGTGGCTTTCCGCTTGTATCACAGTTGGTATGGCTCCTGCTCTGTTCAAGACCACAAGAAACTACAAAGGGTCATGAACGAAGCCCAGTCCACCACTCAACCAGTCTCCCATCCATTGACTCTGTCTACACTTCCTGCTGCCTCGGAAAAACAGCCAGCATAATCAAGGACCCCACGCACCCCGAATATACTCTGATTCCACCTTCTTTTATCGAGAAAAAGATACAAAAGTTTGAGGATACGTACCAACCGACTCAAAAACAGCTTCTTCCCTGCTGCCATCAGATTTTTGAATGGACCTACCCTGCATTAAGTTGATCTTTCTCTACAACCTAGCTATGACTGTTAAATTAAATTTTGCACCCTCTCCTTTCCTTCCCTATGTACAGTATTCTTTGTCTGTCTAGCGCGCAAGAAACAATACTTTTCACTGTATACTAATACGTGTGACAATAATAAATCAAATCAAATCAAGTTGAAATCAAGTCAAAAATGAGGAAAAGGAAAGGAAAGTTGTCCTACAGGAATCTGGAGATAGTTGTGTAGAGATGGGGAAAGAGAGTCATTGCTGGAGATGCACTGGCTACGACCGGATAGCTAACAGTGGAACCAAGTGAGGGTAGACTCACTGAGTTGGAAAGTAGAAGAGGCCTGTCGGAGGAAGATAGTGTCAATGTCAAAGGTTGCAGAGATAAAGCAGGGTGAATTGAGACAAGGCACACAGTCGCATTGACAGAGGATGTGACTTGTGGCTATGGTTAGTGGGGTTTCGGTGCCATGTCAGGGCAGAAACCTCAATATAGAAATTCAAACATAGATTTGTGAGAAAGATGAGCACAGATTTGGGAGCCCCAAAACCCTCCATCTAGTGCTAGTAGCAATAAGATTTAAATCAATAATCTCAGACAGATAAAGCGGTATATTTTTATCATGGGATTGTTTTAATACAGATCTCTTATGCTAAGCTTGTTCCTCCTTGAGCTACAAGTTTTAACAACTAAATATTGTTGTTTTCAATTTGAATTGGTTGTTGCAGTTTTCAATTAACTTCCCGAATGCTATAACAGTAAATTGAAGCAGTAGCAGCTGTTACACCATTAGAGGACTGACTGTATGTGAAATAAGGAGAAAAAGCTTATGGCATTCATTCACAACCATTACAATGTCCCAATATGAGCATGCTCAAAGTATCACAAAGAAATCCAGCGAGAATGAGAACTGTGTCAAATCACAAACATTGCACAATAACAATGAAACAAAAGCCATTGTTCTAAAGGAAGTAAAAACAAAAAAGCTGAACAGACTAATACATATGTTTGAACCACATACTTCCTGTGTAGAGTATGGCAAAAGACCATCCACCATCTTGCAGCAAAACATTACAGTTAGTCTAAGTTGCTACACTATATTTCCTAAAGGAAGTGTGTACCTTTTATGTTATTCAGCTTAGTTCTCAGGCAACTTCATAGATCTGACAAATTATTTTACTGATAATGAATTGAAACACCAATTTGGTATAATGAATTATGTAAAACTGCCTAGTTTATGTCACTAACCCTCAAATTTAAAAAATGACTTTTTATGTTGTGCTGCCTGTCAAATTAGTCCTGGCAAAATCTACCTCAAAGGATAAAAAGAACTAAGTGGTGTCGAGGAGCAATAAAGATTTGAGAATTAATTGGGTGGGTGGTGGCATAGTGGTATTGTCTCTGGACTGATAATCCAGAGACCTAGGTAGTGTTCTGGAGATTTGGGTTCAAATTAAGTTAAACAACTAACCGGAGGATGAGGCTCCACAAATATCCTCATCCTCAAAATTGGGGGAGCCCAGCACATCAGTGCCAAAGATAAGGTATTTGCAAAAATATTCAGGCAGAATGCTGAGTGAATGATCCATTTTGGTTTCTTCCAGAGGTTCCCAGCATCACAGCTGACAGTGTTCAGCCCATTTGATTTGCACTGCATGATATCAAGAAATGGGCAAAGGCACTAGATATGATGAAGGCAATGGGCCCTGACCATTTTCTGGCAATAGACTTGTGCTCCAGAACTTGCTGCGCCCCTCGCTAAGCTAGTACAGCTACAGCCCTGGCATTTATCTGGCAATGTGGAAAGTTTCAGCTTTTTCTGTTTTAATGTGGAAAGTTTCCCTGATACGCCCTGCCTACAAAAAAACAGGACAAATCAAACAGCCAATTACCACCCTATCAGTCTACTCATGATCATTGGTAAAGTGATGGAAGGGGTCATCAACAATTCTATTAAGCAGCAGTTGCTTACAATAGCCTACTCACTGACACTCAGTTGGGTTCCACCAGACTCACTCAGCTCCTTGACCTTGGTTCAAACATGGATAAAAGAGCTGAAATGCAGGAAGTGAGGTGAAAGTGACTGCCCTTAACGTCAAGGCAGCATTTGACCAAGTAAAGTATCACAGAGCCCTAGTAAAACTGGTATCAATGGAAATCAGGAGGAAAACTCACCACTGGTTGGAGTCATACCTAGAACAAAGGAAGATGCTTGTAGTTGTTGGAAGTCAATCATCTCAGTTACAGGACATCATTGCAGGAGCTCTTCTAGGTAGTGTCCTAACCCCAACCATGTTCAGCTGCTTCATCAATAACCTTCCTTCCATCATGTCAGAAATAGGGATATTTGTTGTTGATTGCACAATGTTCAGCACCATTTGCGACTCCTCAAATACTGAAGCAGTCTATGTCCAAATGTAGCAAGACCTGGCCAATATTCAGGCTTGGGTTGGCAAGTGGAAAGTAACAGTGAGTACACACAAGTGCCAGGTAATGACCACCTCCAATAAGAGAAAATCTAATCATTGCCCCTTGACATTCAATGGCATTACCATCACTGACTCCTCCACTATCAACATCCTGAGGGGTAACCATTAACCAGAAACTGAACTGGACTAGCCATATAAATACTGTGGCTACAAAAGCAGATCAGAGGCTAGGTATCCTGCATCTAGTAACTCACCTCTTGATTCTCCAAAGCCTGTCCACCATCTACAAGACACAAGACAGGAGTGTATATATGGAATATTCTCCCCTTGCCTGGATAAGTGCAGCTCCAACAACACTCAAGAGGCTTGACACCATCCAGGACAAAGCAGCCCATTTTGGCACCACGTCTACAAACATCCACTCCTGCTACGACTGACACACAGTAGCAGCATTTGTGTCCTATCTACGTGATACACTGCAGATCTCACCAAGGATCCTTAGGCTGCACCTTTCAAACCCATGACCCTGCCATCCAGAAGGACAAGGGCAGCAGATGCATGAGAACACCATCACCTGGAGGTTCCCTTCCAACCCACTGACCATCCTGACTTGAAAATATGTCGCCATTCCTTCACAGTCGCTGGCTCAAAATTCTGGAACGGTCTCCCTAACAGCACTATGGGTTTACCTACACCTCAGGGACGGCAATGGTTCAAGAAGGCAGCTCATCACCACCTTCTCAAGGGCAATTAGGGATGGCAGTAAATGCTGGCCTAAACAGTGATGTGCACATTCCTTGAATGAATTCTTAAAAATACATAAAATCTCTAAAAATAGTATCACAAGTTCATGCAGCCGTTAAGTTATAAATTAAGCTTATTTCTAAAGGAATAGAATAGAAAAGGGAAGAAGTGTTGTTAAATTTGTATAGAATCTTGGTTCAAAGTCCACAGATATGCAGATTAGGTGGATTGGCCATATAAATATGCAAGGTTACGGGAATGGGGGGAGGGGGTGAACCTGGGTCAGATGCTATTTTGCAGAGTTGGTGCAGACTTGATAGGCTGAATGACCTCCTTCTGCATTGTAGAGATTCTATGGTTCTAACTGCATTTGGAATACTATGCTCAGCTCTGGTCACAGATTACCGAAATAGGATATTGAAGCACCAGAGAACATACAGAAAGGATTTGTAAACACTACAAAAATTGAGAGAACACAACTTTGCAGAAAGATGAAGCAGCAGGAGAACATTTCTTTGGAAATCAGAAGGCTAAGAGGAGCGCTGTTAGTTGTGTTTGACTGGGTGAATATTAAGAAATTGAATATTTCCAAAATGAGGGCTTTTAAATATGTGATAGCCATTAACCAAACAAATAAATGAGTTATTAGAAATTTCCTGAAGAGAATGCAGAACTTGTTGAAGTTGGAGTTGTTGAAGCAGATCATGTTAACGTATTTAAGGGGAGGTTTGCTATATGCAGGAGGGCGATGGGAATGAGGGATGCAGGATGAGAGATAATCAGTGTTGGAGGAGACTCTTTGGACTATCAACATCAGCATGGACCTGTTGGACTGAAAGGCATGTTTCTGTGCTGAAGGTTCTATGTAATTCAAGGCAATAATAATCCTATGTCAAAATATGTTCACCCCTCTCCTTGACCCAAACATTAAATATGGCTGATGTAGTTGCAAGACCATCTTTGGAACCCACAATAGAATCATAGAATCTACGGCACAGAGACAGGCCCTTTGGCCCAAATTGGTCCATGCCAAACAAAAAGCCCATCTAAGCTAACCCCATTTGCCTGCATTTGGCCCATATCCCTCTAAACCTTGCCTATCCATATATCTGTCCAAATGTCTTTTAAAAGTTGTCAATGTCCCTGCCTCAACCACTTCCTCCGGCAGCTCGTTCCACAGACGTACCACCCTCTGTGTAAAAAAGTTGCTCCTCAGGTTCCCATTAATTCTTTCCCCTCTTAACTTAAACCTATGCCCTCGAGCTCTCGATTCCCCAACCCTGGGAAAAAGATTGAGTGCATTCACCCTATCCATGCCTCTCATGATCTTATACACCTCTATAGGATCACCCCTAAGTCTTCTATGCTCCAAAGAAAAAAGTCCTAACCTGTCCAATCTCTCCCTATAACTCAGTCCCTTGAGTCCTGGGAACATCCTTGTAAATCTCTTCTGCACACTCTTCAGTTGAATAACATCTTTCCTATAGAATATGGAATAGAATATACAAAGCTACTTCAATCCAAGGTGCAGCAGTATGCATGATTTTTCCGTTGGGCTGTCACATGAAAATATTTGCTATCTATTTGTTGCTTTTCATTTAACCTTCATCTTATTTAGGAAGTGAGTTCTTGCCTCACATTGTGAATCCTATCCATTATCTAATTTCCTCAGTTAAAGTAACAAATAAACAGAGCATCCCAACCAACTCAGTATTTATAAACTGTATAGATCAGAAATGTTTTTTTTGGTCTCTGATTTGTTTAATGTAGTCAATTTCTACACTGCGAGAAGGATTAGCCTCACCATCCCTCAAGTCATAGTCATAGTCATACAGTGCAAAAAAGGCCCTTTGGCCCATCGAGTCTGCACTGACAATAACCACCATTAAAGTCGCACTATTCCCATTTTCCAGCATTAGTCCCATATCCTTGGATGTTATGATATTTCAAGTGCTCATCTTTATCTTTTAAAGGTTGTAAAATTTCTGGCCTCCACTACCTTCCCAGGCAGTGCATTCCAGATTTCCACCACCCTCTGTGTGAAAAAATGTTTTCTCAAACCTCCTCTGAATCTCCTCTCTCTTACCCCCTTGTGATTGACCCCTTAACCAAGGAGAACAGCTGCTCCCTATTCACCCTATCCATACCCTTCATAATCTTATACACCTCAATCATGTCCCCCCTCAGCTTTCTCTGCTCTAGAGAAAACAATCCGAACCTATCCAGTCTCTCCTTATAGCTCAAATGCACCAACCCAGGCAGCATCCTGGTGAATCTCCTCTGTACCCCCTCTAGTACAATCATATCCTTCCGATAGTGAGGTGACCAGAACTGCACACTGTGTCCCAACTGTGGCCTAAACAATGTTCTGTATAGCTTCAGCATTAATTCCTTGCTCTTATACTCAATGCCATGGCTGATAAAAGCAAGTGTCCCATATGCCTTCTTAACTATCCTATTCACCTGCTCTGCTGCCTTCAGAGTTCTGAGAATAAGTACCCCAAGATCCATCTGTTCCTCTGAGCTTCCTAGTGTCTTGCCATTCATTAAATATTCCCTTGTCTTGTTACTTCTTCCAAAGTGCATCACCACGTACTCATCAGGGTTAAATACCATCTGCCACTGCTCTGCCCATCTGACCAACCAATCTATATCTTCCTATAACCTATGACCTTCTTCTTCACTATTAACCACACTACCAATCTTGGTGTCATTTGCAAACCTGCTTATCATTCCCCCACTTTATCATCTATATTATTTATGTATATAACAAACAATAAGCATCTCAGCACTCAACCTTGTGGTATGCCACTGGATATTGGCTTCCAGTAAAACAGCCTTCTACCATCACCCTTTGTGTCCTATTACTAAGCCAGTTTCAGATCCATCTCGCCAAGTTTCTCTGTACTACATGTGCTTCAACCTTCTTAATCAGTCTCCCATGTGGGACATTGTCAAAGGCTTTGCTAAAATCCATATAAACTACATCAATTGGAAGGAAAGGGAAACAAGATTTATATCCAGTAAGGGCTACTGGTTAGGATATAAGTTAGCGAAGCATCTGAAGAATTATGCCTAGCTGTGAAAACCTAATATTATCCCCTGAATTTGTATATGAACAGAAAATTTGATATTCTAAACTATACTGTGATGCACTGTTGTGGTACGGTGGCACAGTGGCTAGCACTGCTGCCTCCCAGTGCCAGGGACTTGGGTTCAATTCCAGCCTTGGGTGTTATGTGTGGAGTTTGCACATTCTCCCCATGTCTGTGTGGGTTTCTCCCAGGTGCTCCTGTTTCCTCCCACACTCCAAAGATGTGCAGGTAGGTGGATTGGCCATACTAAATTGCCTCTCAGTGTCAGGGGGACTAGCAGGGTAAATACGTGGGGTTATGGGGATGGGCCTGGGTGGGATTGTTGCCGGTGCAGGCTTGATGGGCTGAATGGCCTCCTCTGCACTGTAGGGGATCTATGACTTGCTGTGCAACAAATGGTTAATCCTTGAATTTTGCAAAATGAAACACTAACAAAGGACCTACACATCCTGTTGTTATCTGAAGGTCAATGGAGACAATTTGACGATGGTTGTAGTCTGAATGAGACCTTTCAAGGTTGTAGAACAGTGAAGCGAATAAAATGTGTGTGTCTTGCAAAATAAGCAGGAAGAAAGTTGCAATGAATTGGTATAAGGGAACCTAGTAAGGAGCAATGTAGCCTTAATCAAATTAAATTATCTGGGGCTAGATTTTGAATTGCTGGTGGGGGTGGGAACAGATAAGGGCACAATTTGAAAATTGTGTACCTGGAGGGCAGCACTAGGTCACATTGCCTCTGAGATAGTTTGCAACTTTCAAACAACCTGCATGGGGATGAAATGTAAACCCACTTGCTGCAAATTAATGGCCTCTTAAGCTCCTTAGGGAGCTTGTTGAGGGGTCTGCCCAGAACAGAATGGGATTTTCAATCTTTTTTGGGGTAAAGCTGAACAGTCTGGTGCACGATAGTGCACAGTTCTCAAGGTATCTACGGGGCAAAATAAAGTTTGTTTCCATGTGTGTTTTTTGTAACATTTAAAGGATCAACAAGTGCCAGACCAAGTGCTGTATCTCAACCTGGAGTCCATGGCCACTTTGCACCACCGTTTTCCTTCTCACCCATTCATGAGTTGCCTGCAGTCCTCAGCAGGGCAGCAATAGCGCCCCACATGGCTGCTGCCTGCCTTTGCAGCTGGCAATGGTTTCCTGCCACAGTCCGAAAGACATGCTGACTAAGTGCGTGGCCATGCTTAATTCTCCCTCAGTGTACCTGAACAGGCGCCAGTGTGTGGCAACTGGGGGATTTTCACAGTGACTTCATTGCAGTGTTAACGTAATCCTACTTGTGACACTAATAAATAAACTAAACTAAACTAAACAGGCAGGCAGCTGCAGCCACCTGAAGGTACTCGGCATTTCTAATTGGGCTGAGTTCATCTCTTGCCCAATTAGCTCATTTGCATTTCAAAATAGCACCATAACAGCAATACAGTTCAGGCGCAGAGTCATGACCAGGATCCATCTGGGTGTCAGGTTCTCACGTTCTCAATCCCACTTTGACAACCTGGCCCTTGAAATCAGAGACTGACTATTGCTGTGCAGGGTGGCGATCATTTGGACATGAGGGGAGCTCTGCAAAGGGGACAGTCGGGATGGGGGGGGTGTGTCCCAATGTCCATGGTGGGGGGGGAGATGAGCACAGGGAGCAATTGGCATCAGGCAGCAAGAGATCTCCCAGTACACTGGGAGATCAGGGCATCTGCGAAATGGCACCCCAAGAGCACAGCAACCGGCATCACTGGCGAGATTAGGCTCCACCCCTCCCTTCCCTACTGGTGAGAATCGCATCCTGGTTTTCTTTTGCACTTAGAGCCATACGATTGCGATGTGCAGCTCGCCCAAAAAAAAGCGCAATTCTCTCCCGTTTTCTCACTCGTTGGCACTTTGACTTATTTTTTTAAAATTCACCCATTGTGTTTTCTCCACCTCCAGTGAAGTTTTACAAGAAGATTCAGGAGGAACAGGTGGTGATTGCAACCATGGACACTGATGTGAACTCCCCAGTTCGAAGTGCCGGATGCAGTGGACATCATCTGGGATACATCTCCTCTTGCTCCCACCAGCTCAGGCCTCCGGTTGGCACCATCTATATCAGACTTGCTGTCACATTGGCAAGAGAGTTCAGTGCCAGCCAAGGAGGCAGAAGCCACTGCAAAGGAGTTGCTGCCACTCAGAGAGGGGCTTCAAGGATACCTCTAGCTAGGACCAGCACCAATCTCCTTAGACTACACTTCTAGGAACAGAGAAATAAAGCCTCTTGTAGATTTCTCTAACGAGGTAGTAAAAGAAAGTCCATTTATTGGAAATGTGAGGCAATACGACATATGAATCAGTAGCAAATCAAAGGTGGCCGAGTGCATGTGGGAAGGCTATGACTATCTGGGGACAGAGAACTCCCCAAAACACTGCATTTGCCTCATCTCCATTCCCCTCAACTACACCATCAACGTCTGGTCCAAGAGACGGTCTTGGGGGAAGACCAAACCATATTGTTAGGTCCAGTCTAGACAAAGAACAAAGAAAATTACAGCACAGGAATAGGCCCGGCGGCCCTCCAAGCCTGCACCGACCATGCTGCCCGACTGAACTAAAACCCCCTACCCTGCTGGGGACCATATCCCTCTATTCCCATCCTATTCATGTATTTGTCCAGACGCCCCTTAAAACTCACTATCATATCTGCTTCCACTACTTCCCTCAGCAGCGAGTTCCAGGCATCCCACCCCCTCTGTAAAAGGTTTGCCTCCTACATCTCCTTTAAACCTTGCCGCTCACACCTTAAACCTATGCCCCCTAGTAATTGACTCTTCTACCCTGGGAAAAAGCTTCTGACTATCCACTCTGTCCATGCCTCTCATAATCTTGTAGACTTCTATCAGGTCGCCCCTCAACTTCCGTCATTCCAGTGAGAACAAACCAAGTTTCTTCAACCTCTCCTCATAACTAATGCCCTTCATACCAGGCAGCATTCTGATAAATCTTTTCTGTGCCCTCTCCAAAGCCTCCACATCTTTCTGGTAGTGTGGCGACCAGAATTGAACACTATATTCCAAGTGCGCCCTAAGGTTCTATAAAGCTGCAACATGACTTGCCAATTTTTAAACTCAATGCTCCGACCGATGAAGGCAAGCATGCTGTATGCCTTCTTGACTACCTTCTCCATCTGCGTTGCCACTTTCAGTAACCTGTGTACCTGTACACCCAGATCCCTCTGCCTATCAATACTCTTAAGGGTTCTGCCATTTACTGTATATTTCCTATCTGTATTAGACCTTCCAAACTGCATTACCTCACATTTGTCCGGATTAAACTCCATCTGCCATCTCTCTGCCCAAGTCTCCAACCGACCTATATCCCCATTGGATGTACCTGTGTCAGGCAGAGACACTTTTTTAAAATTCCAATTCAATCAAATCAAGTCCAATTCAGAGTCTCAATAAGTTGAGACATTCCCGATCCAAGCTGACAAGACAGAGTCTGCAACCCCTGTCTTGGGCCTGATCTACATGAGCCAAACTGATTGGAGTAGGCGCAGGTCTTTCTCCTCCAAGGCTTGATCTCATTTGCATCTTAGCCAAAAGGCCGAGATGCCGCTTTTAAAAATTGCTTCATATGAAAATGAAGCTTAAATGTAACCTAATGACCTCAACCAAGTGCAGCATCCGCATACTACACTTGATCTTAGCCAAAAGGCAGAGAAACTTTTTTTTTTAGACACTTAATCCTATTGAATCAAGCAGAGGAGGGAGCATGCATGTGTGTCGGCATGTCTGTCTGCCTCTGTGTCTCTCGCTGTCTCACTTTTTGATTACAAGATGGGATTGCACCGTGGTGAATTGGGATTTTTACATTGCTGATGTAATTTATCTTTCTCATTGTTCGTTATTAATTGATCTGTGATTTTTAATAAACAAGCAATGTACCAGCAACAAATTTTTGAATGGGCAGTAGAATTTGAATTGATTGCATTAAGTTTCAGGAAATGCAAGGATTTCCATGAATGTTTCCACAAGACTCCAAGAAAGTATTGAAAATTTCTAGAAAGGGCAAAGTTAAAATAAATTATAAAGAAAATTGGAAGCAATTCTGCAAAAAACAGAGACTGGTCAAATCCAAAGTTTCAAGATTAAGAAATGTGTTTCATCAAATAGAAATAAATCTTTAGCATCTGAAAATCCATGGCAGTTCTGATAAAATGAACTAAATAAGATCATAAGAAATAGAAACAGGAATAGGCCATTTGGCCCCTCATACCTGATATACAATAGGATCATGGCTGATCCAACATTCCTTACGTTTACTTTCCCTGTAACCCTTGATTCCTTTACTGATCAAAATCTATCTATCTCAACCTTAAATATACAAAATGACTCTGCCCCCATAGCTCTCTGGCAAGGAGTTCCAAAGAGTCACAACCCTCTGAGAGAAGAAATTCCTCCTCATCTCAAATTGGCGCCTCTTTACTCTGAGACTATGCTCTCTGGTCCTAGACTCTCCCATGAGCAGAAACATCCTCTCAGCGTTTACCCTGTCAAGCCCCTTAAGAATCCTATATGGTTCAATGAGGTTGCCTCTCATTCTTCTAAATCCCAATTAGTCCCAACCTGTTTAACCTTTCCTCATAAGACAATTCTTCCATACCGGGGATCATCCTAATGAACCTTCTTTCAACTGCCTCTAATGAAATAATATATTTCCTTAAATAAGGGGACTGAAGCTGTTCTCAGTACTCTCGGTGTGGTTTCACCAGTACCTTGTACAGCTGTAGCAAGAATTCCCTACTTTTATACTCCGGCCCTCTTGAAATAAGAGCCAGCATTCCATTAGCCTTCCTGATTACCTGCTACACCTATGTGCTAGCTTTCTGTATTTCATACACAAGTACACTCCAGTTTCTGTGTGTTGCAGCTTTCTGCAGTTTTTCTCCATTTAAATAATACTCTGTTCTTTTGTTTGCCCTTCCAAAACGAACAACTTCACATTTTCCCACTTTCTTCTCCATTTGCCAACTTTTTGCTCACTTATTTAACCTATCAATATCATAGAAATCATAGAAACCCTACAGTACAGAAAGAGGCCATTCGGCCCATCGAGTCTGCACCGACCACAATCCAGGCCCTACCCCCATATCCCTACATATTTACCCACTAATCCCTCTAACCTACACATCTCAGGACACTAAGAGCAATTTTGAGCATGGCCAATCAACCTAACCCGCACATCTTTGGACTGTGGGAGGAAACCGGAGCACCCGGAGGAAACCCACGCAGACACGAGGAGAATGTGCAAACTCCACACAGACAGTGACCCAAGCCGGGAATCGAACCCAGGTCCCTGGAGCTGTGAAGCAGCAGTGCTAACCACTGTGCTACCCTGCCGCCCTTTGTATATCTCTTTGTAAACTGTTTGTATCTCTCTCGCAAGTTGGCTTTCCACCTATTTTTGTGTCGTCTGAGAAGGAATTTTTGTCCATGGGGGATACTGCTAAATTGGAACAAATAGCTAACTGTTCAGAATTACACTTTGTCATGTTTAAGTATTTTAATTAGTAAAAGCTATACTAATTCTTCTTGTTATATTCTAATTGTGCTCTTAAATAAAGTTTGTTTTACTAAAAGCATCCTAGTAGGTCAATTGCATCATACCTGAAGCGAAACACCTTATACTCACCCTAATGCCAAAATCAAATGCAAAAGTTGGGGTCCAGGCAAACTGCATAATATACCTTGAAGTTTCTGATCGGGTCCCTAACATTATCTAGTTGGTCTTAACATTGAAAGTAATCCATGTATTATTACATATATAACTCTTTGCCAATGTTCTGGGGACCTGGATTCGAATCCCGCCAAGGCAGATGATGGAATTTGAATTCAGTAAGAAAAAATCTGGAATTAAGAATCTACTGATGACCATGAAACCATTATTGATTGTTGTAAAAAATCCATCTGGTTCACTAATGTCCTTTCGAGAAGGAAATCTGCCGTCCTTACTTGGACTGGCCTATATGTGACTCCAGACCCACAACAATGTGGTTGACTCTCAACTGCCCTCGGGCAACTTGGGATGGGCAATAAATGCTGGCTATCCAGTGACGCCCATTTCCCACGAATAAAAAAATAACTATTTTGTCTGTAGAAATGCACTTTCCTTCAATATTCAGTATTTTACATCTGTCCCTGTTAAATTGAATTTATCTCTTGTTCTACCCCATTACATTCTAGATCTAAACTAATTTGATCTTATTTGCACCCTTGCAGCTCTTGCTATTCAAATCAGCAGCATCCTTCAATCTGTATAAGATGATGAACATGGAGCAAATCAAATCCATTGGGAATTGGGTAGCTTCATATTGGTAGCTTGCTGATGGCTGAAGCGACCAACCCATGAGAGGCGAATTCTTCACAAGAGTCGCATATGAAGTAGTTACCAAGTGTCATTTTTGGATGCTATTTTTGGTATTGATGCCCGTTGGCAAGCCACTGTAGCCACTCATTGTCATGGTGGTGCATGCCAGCCCACAATTGATCGCCATTTTCCTGTCATCAGCTAGTATCTCCCAAGTACAATATTCGATGTTTAGGGCCTTCATTCACACTTGGAAGCATCCTTGAAGCTGTACTTTGGGTGTCCTACTGGTTGTCTGGCTCTGGCTACTTCCGACATCCTCAGGTATGTTGCTGCCTTCCAACATACACACATGCCTAATCTGCAGTGAAGTTGTCTCTGCTTGGTGAGCCTAACATGCTCTGGAGCTTTGCCTTTTGAGTGGACTAGTGCATCCATGATCTTGTCCTCTCATCAGATGTCCAGAATGCACTGCAAATAATGAAGTTGAAAGTTGTTGAGCTTCCTTTCTTGATAGCTCACAATCATCCATGTTTCACATTCATTCAGTAAGAGTTTTAACAACACCAGGTTGGAGCAGCGCTCCGAAAGCTAATTGCATTTGCTACCAAATAAACCTGTTGGACTTTAACCTGGTGTTGTTAAAACTCTTACTGTATTTACCCCAGTCCAACACTGGCATCTCCACATCATCACATTCATTCAACCAAGTTCTGAGAACACAGTTCTCATAACCAGCACTTTGGTCCTGAAGATTAGCTTGATGTTAACCCATGCACATTTTGTGGTAGCTGCTTTCTTTATGCATGTGTCCATTTCTGCATCAAGAAACAGGCTGTCTGATATTTGATAACCACTTCCAGCAGGGTGTTATTTAATGTGATCAGGGACAAAGATGTGAAAGTTGTTCTTGATGCTTATGGTCATGGGGAACAAATGCAGGCATCAGAGAGAAAATCCATGAGTCTGTGTGGCTGTGTTTCTGTGTGTGCAATGAGCACAGCATCATCAGTGTAATGGAGTTCTCTGATCAAATCTTGTAGAATCCTACCCTGTTAATGGACATGCTACAGGATATACGTGATGCAAACATCATCACATTATACAAAAACAAAGGGAACAGAAAGGAGTGTGAAAGAAGAATTTTGCTCTTTAGTTTTATTGGATCATGCTTAAAAGACGAAGTATATCGAGAAGTACAGCATGGTTTACATGCTGGAAGATCTGCAGTATACTCGCTCTTCTACATACCCCAGCTACAAGAGAAGTGTAGGGAACAGGCTTTATCTCTTTACCTTTTGTAGATCTCACTAATGCATTTAACACCTTATTCATATGCAGTCTGCGGATTTAACAAGATTACAATTGTTTTGCATTCTGTTATTAATGTAGTTGAGTAACAACAAAGATCTAAGCACTGATGGCTGAGATATTCCTCATCAACTTCTCCCAGTCTGAGATAGTGCTTCTCATGAGTACTCTGTTTCATTTGTAATCAATTTTCTTATCCAGAACTAGATTCAACCTTAGATTGTATTGGACCTTGGTGTAATTAATAGTCTACATGTCTACATACCTTCTAAAAGTCCAAATAAACTATTGATGCAGGTATTTCTATTATTTATTTTATTCATGATATCCATAAAAAAGCCAAATAAATTGATCAAAAGGACCTACCTTTTTTAATATTATGCTGTTGCTTATGAGTCAATATTATATTCTATGACATATGCTATATAGTATGAACCTTCGGGGTGCCTTTAACTTAAAAACATTCTCATTGATTTCAGAAAGTTCTATCATATTCATTGTACCACAGTAATTGGATCCATCTCAGGCAGGTGGGTTGAATTTAATTGGAATTAGATGTGCCGTGCTTAAACTTTCATTCTGCCACCTAATTAGACAATGTCGGTAAGGTTAAGTTTATTTATTAGTGTCACAAGTAGGCTTATATTAACATTGCAATGAAGTTACTGTGAAAATCCCCCAGTCGCCACACTCCGGTGCCTGTTCGGATACACTGAGGGAAAATTTAGCATAGCCAATGCACCTAACCAGCACATCTTTCAAACTGTGGGAGGAAACGGGAGCACCCAGAGGAAACCCACGCAGACACGGGGAGAACGCGCAAACTCCACACAGACAGTGATCCAAGCCAGGAATCGAATCCGGGTCCCTGGCACTGTGAGGCAGCAGTGCTAACAACTGTGTCACTGTGCCACCCCTAAGTTTTATAAGGCATACCTAATAATTATTAATCCCTTTCAGATCTGATAGGATGATTCAAATCATGTGCTCCAGACTATTTCTGCCTTTCAGCTGAAGTATGATGCAAGCTGAAGTATGGTGTTGAAGTATTTTATTACATTTCTAAGAGATGCAATATAATGCTACATAAATGTGAATCTTTCTTACAAGCAATTGGTGACCCAGGCTGTCCTTTCTTCCATCTCTAGGAAAAGTGCATGGTAAATAGCACAGGCCATTGCATTGTCCTGGATAGAGTATGATAGGTGTTAAGAATAGCTTGGAATGTCTCACTTACCTGACTGTAAACCATTAATGTAGAATGCTCTGAAATGGAAGATGCTTTTGGGATCCTATTTTAAATTGGAATTCTGCAGCTCAATCATTCAAATATTTGTGTTACAGTTTACTTAAACTTAATTTCCAAACAAATGAAACTATCTGAAATCTCCTGCAAATTTTCACTAACTATATCTCTAACATTTCTTTCAGTTCTATATCCATTTATAGCTTTGAATTACAGATAAAGTTCAAATCATTAATATTTGATTTCAGCGGTATTGGTGTACAAATGGATGGGACAAGAAGGTGCTATCTTAATGTTTGCTGAACCCTCCTGCTGGTGGTATTGTGAGTAAATGCTGCCAATCATAAGTACATTAGTCATACAGACCTGAAAGTTGCAAGTTTAATCCTATGTGCTGTGTTAACTGATCTCAGCTGCGGCACTGGGAATTCAGCCAAGCTTCCTGTCTTTGGTGCAGAGTGAAAACTTCATTGTTCTTATAGGATAAAGACAGCTGTGCTGTAATTGTCTAAACACAAAATCTAAACTGACAATCCAGTGCACCACTGAGGGAGTACTGCACTGCCAGAGGTGATACCCTTCAATTGGGATGTTACACTGAAACCCTATTTGTTTGGAAATTAAGTTTAAGCAAACTGTAACACAAATATTTGAATGATTGAGCTAATTACCCTCTAATTCCATGTGAAAAGGAGGGTAAATATGCTTGATCAACATTTATCCCTCAATCAATATCACGAAAGCAGATTATCTGCTCTCATTATATTGCTATTTGTAGAGGCTTGATGTATGCAAATTGGCTACTGGAAAAAGAAGTGACTGGCGTTGTCTTCGTTCGGCTGAGCAGAAGAATCAATCGTGCGTTACTTCATAATGCTCTTTGCAAGTTAAATAACAGTGCATTTGGACGCGTTATGTTAAATATCCGTAAACGAATGGAAAGTTTTTGCAAACGCATGTTGTCCTTTAAGTCTTAACTTTTAAGCCTAAGCAAGCTGTTGAGCGCTGTATTGGTTCGGTGGATAGTTTGAGACACACCCTGAATGGGCGCATGAAAACGACAGAAAAGTTGGGAAACGTTATCCCAGCTTGTAGAACTTTATGGTGGGCCAGATGTTTCAAACTATTTTAACCGAACACTGAAAGACGCCAAAGGGGGCGGGGGGAGTGGTAGCATCACTTTGAAATAAAAAAAAACTCACAAAAGTGCCTCAGGGGCACAACTAATAATATCCAAATCATACACAAAAATGATATTTTGCATATTAAATAATCTTTTACACGTTTGGCCCGCTGATGTTTCTAAAGCACGGTGTATTCATTACATCTGAATTAACCGTGAAATGTTTGATTTCGATTTATTTCAATAAAACGAAACCTTTGGTCAGAAATTGTACTTATTGCTGTGGGACCCCCTCCTCTTCCTCCCGAGAATCGCCCCCTATTGACACTGGATCCCATTACATCAATCACAAAGACACTTGTTCACTCGCCGGCTTTTCCAGCCACCGCCTGGAAGATCAGATAGATTGAACGGAATTTATTGCCAGGTCTGTTGACCGATCACAAGAAAAGGAGAAGAGGGAAAAATATCAATTAACGTCCGGAAGAAATCATGAGCACTTCGACTGTTGGGTCCCGTGAGCCCGCCGTGAGTAACCGCTGGATACACATTTTAATTCCATGTGTTTGTTTGCCCTCTCGATCTCTGCCCTGCAACTGTTGAATTTATCACAGATGTGGCAGTCCCAGATGTGTAATTTGCATGGCTCCGCCATTCTACCAGGTTTCACCCCAGGCTGGCTGCCCGGGTCTCAGGGAGATTCGGGGACGATGCTAAGAGTGGGAGAGGGTGAGCAGCCACTGGATTACACAGTTGCCAGTTTTCACTGGGTTATGGTCTGACTACGTGGCAATAATTCCCCCCCTCAACTTCAGCTGTCATTTAATGCCAGTATATGTGGTAAGATTGTTGAAGGAGTTTTTTTGTGTGTGCGTGGCGTTAACTGTAATTAAGAATTCCTCCTTTTTCCCCAAGTTCTAAACAAACCCCATCAGACGAGCGGATAATGTCAATGAAATCTTTCCCTTTGCACTTGGCCGCGCTCCATTGCTTGGGTCTAACTGCAGCTTTCTCACCGATAAGCAAAAGAACAGCCTGTAGCTGGTGACAGCATCATTTAGTCACGTCCCGAGTAGTTTGGGCACACTGGCCCCTATCCTGTCATGTGCTATCCATCAGTGCCTTGAGTTCAGACGTGGGAATTTGCCACGATGTGAAGTTATGACTAAATCGATTTAAATTTGAGATTAAATTCCAAAAGGAACTGGTGATCAAAGCTTTGAAATGTGTGTTCAAACTGACAGTGATTGCCAGCTTTATCATGTAGGTGTGTAAGCGCACGATTCACCTCTTTGAGCCACTTTGAACTCAATATTCCATCGTTGGCATAACAGAGATTTCCAGAAGTGAATCGGGCTCCCTTAATATTGAGTCCCACAAAACAGGAGAAATTCGGATCCTCACTAAATTGCATAATCATACAATCCTACAGTGCAGAAGGAGGCCATTCGGCCCATCGAGTCTGCACTGACCATAATCCCACCCAGGCCCTATCCCCATAACCCCATACTTTTACCCTAGCGAGTCCCCCTGACACTGAGGGGAAATTTAGCATGGCCAATCCACCTAATGCGCACATCTTTGGACTGTGGGAGGAAACCGGAGCTACCCGGAGGAAACCCTCGCAGACACGAGGAGTACGTGCAGACTCCGCCCAGACAACGGCCCAAGCCGGGAATTGAACCCAGGCCCCAGCATTGTGAGGCAGCAGTGCTAATCACTGTGCCACCGTGCTGTCCATAATAGTCACTATCTGGAATAATTGTATAAAGGACATACAAAGGGGGTAGAAACATCTGAAGAGAATTTTGTTGCCTCATACTTCGCCACGTTTCGCTATGCTATTCATATAGAATGGGATCAATATTTGTTTAAAGCGCGCTCTTCAGGTTGTGATACTGTCAGGTGACATTAAGTTAAAGTTTATTTATTAGCCACAAGTAAGGCTTACATTAACACTGCAATGAAGTTACTATGAATGAAGTTACTGTTATACAGCACAAAAACAGAAAATGCTGGAAAGTCTCAGCCGATCTGACAGCATCTGTGGAGCGAGAGAGAGAATAAAGCCAATGTTTCGAGTCTGGATGACCCTTTGTCAAACCCAGCTCTGACGAAGGGTCATCCAGACTCCAAACATTGGCTCTATTCTCTCTCCACAGGTGCTGTTAGACTTGTTGAGATCTTACAGCATTTTCTGTTTTTGTTTCAGATTCCAGCATCCGCATTATTTTGCTTTTATATCATTATCCAGCACTTTGTTTCTGCAGCAGCGGAGGCCAGAGTTAGGAGAATTCTGCTGTGCACAGAGCCAAACAGAACACACCTAGGGACTCATTGGCCCCTGGGACTTCTGTTGACCTGGCTGTATTGCTATGTTTGTGATGTGCATCTTCACTGAGCCATCATTTTGCAAAGCATTTGCGAGAGTCTTGCATCTAATGGTGATGCTAATGTCCAAAATAAAACATTTCACTGGCTATTCTAAGGAATCGTATAGTAGTTTAGCCATATCTGGAACACTGTACTCAGTTAATTTGCCAAATGCCTATGTTACACTCAGGAGTAGACCAAATTTCCCTTAAACAGACTTCAAGCTTCATGACGAAACCTTTGCATTTTACACACTACCTTGATAGGAGTTGGTACAACTCTGATCAACCTTACAGCATAACAATTATTTAATGGAGAGTATGTAAGATTGCCAGCATATTAAAAGACATAAAAATCAGACATTGCTAAGGTTATTTGTCCAGATTTATTTATGTAAAAAATACAAAAGCAAAGTATAGCAATAATTTATCCAATACAATAATCAAGCTTATATTATTTATGAATTGGGTTGAATGTTTAGCACAAAACAAAATGAGCCAAAAATTCCAGTAAGTGCTGGCAATAAATGAGATGAGACAAATTCTCTGAGTTTGTTTCACTATGTACAATGCTTAGGAAAATGAAAACCACCAAGCAATCTTGAATTTTTAAAAATTCTTTCATGGGATGTGGCAAGTCAGCATTTGTTGCCCATCCATAACTACCCTCGAATTGAGTGAGTTGCCATACCATTTCCAAGGGCAGCTAAGTGTCTACCACATTGCTGTGGGTCCGGAGTCACATGTAGGTGAGACCATGTAAGGACAGCAGCTTTCCTACTCCAAAGGACATCAAGTGAACCAGATGAGTTTTTATGATAACCAACAATGGTTTCATGGTAACCATTACTGAGACAAGCTTTTCAATTCCTGATTTTATGAATTGAATTTAAATTCCATGGTGAGGTTTGTATCCATGTCCCCAGAGCATTCATTTGCTTGGCTGTCTGGAAGACAAGTCCAGTGAAATTACCACCATACCATTGTCTTCCCCATGACTTATTTTAGAGTTACTTTTTTTAAATGTAAAATCACACTCTTGCCAATTACATTGTCTGTCAGTGCTGTTGCTTTGATATTTTTCTCCGTTTGAAAAAGTACTCTTGGCCCTCTGACCCTGTGTTAACTGGCATCCCGTTTAGAATCATAGAATTCCTACTGTGCAGAAGGAGGCCATTTGACCCATCGAGCTTGCAATGACAACAATCCCACCCAGGCTCAATCCCCTAACCCTATGTATTTACCCTGCTAATCCCCCCCCGACACTAAGGGCAATTTAGCTTGGTCAATCCACCTAACCTGCACATTTTTGGACTGTGGGAGGAAACCGGAGCACCCGGGAGAAACCCACACAGGCACAGGGAGAACATGCAAACTCCACACAGTCATCAGAGAGCAGAATTGAACCCAGGTCCCTGGCACTGTGAGGTGGCCATACTAACCACTGTGCCTCCCCTTTACAAACCCCTTTCCTCTTCTCGACCCTCAGATCAGTTGTTGCATTCCTAATCTTTGCCCTTCTTGCACAACTTCTTGTTTGAATCCTTCCTGCCAGGTTCCCCTGAAAGTCTCTGCTTTTATACCTTCCTTTTACACCCAGCTCTTTGACCAAGATGTTGTCACTCTTCCTATTAACCAGCTTGATATCCATTTTCTTGCACCTCATGAAATACATTGCAACATTTTCTATCTTAAAAGTACTACATAAAATACAAGATGTTGAGACAATGGTTTTTGAATTGCTATATTTATCCTATGGAATTCATTTCCTAGACAAATATCAAATGTTTTAAGATATTGTTTCACAAATTGGTAGTGGCTTCTGGATTACAAAAATCCAATTGTTTTTCAAAGTAATCCAAAATAAGAAGTCTCACAACACCAGGTTAAAGTCCAACAGGTTTATTTGGTAGCACGAGCTTTCGGAGCACTGCCCCTTCATCAGGTGAGTGGGAATTGGGTTCACAAGCAGGGCACATACAGACACAAACTCAATTACTAGATAATGGTTGGAATACAAGTCTTAACAGGTAATCAAGTCTTTACAGGTACAGATAATGTGAGTGGAGAGAGGTTTAAGTAAAGGTTAAAGAGGTGTAAATTGTCTCAAGCCCAGGACAGTTAGTGAGATTTTGCAAGCCCAGGCAAGTCTCACAGCAAATAATCACTGAAACAACTATATGATGACATCAACAAGTTCCATCCCATCATCAGACTCACCATGGACTACTCTCCAGAATCGGTTGCATTCTTGGACACACACATCTCCATCAAGGACGGTCACCTCAGCACTTCACAGTAGCGCAAGCCCACGGATAACCTCACGATGCTCCACTTCTCCAGCTTCCATCTTAAACACGTTAAAGAATCCATCTCCTACGGACAAGCCCTCCGTATACACAGGATCTGGTCAGATGAGGAGGATCGCAACAGATACCTACAGACACTGAAAGACGCTCTTATAAGAACAGGATATGGTGCTCGACTCATCGATCGACAGTTCCCACGTGCCACAGTGAAAAACCACAACGACCTCCTCAGAAGACAAACACTGGACACGGCGGACAGAGTACCCTTCGTCGTCCAGTACTTCCCTAGAGCGGAGAAGCTACGACATCTTCTCCGGAGTCTTCAACATGTCACCGATGAAGACGAACATCTTGCCAAGGCCATCCCCACACCCCCACTAGTTGCCTTTAAACAACTGCGCAACCTCAAACAGACCATTGTACGCAACAAATTACCCAGCATTCAGGAGAACAGTGACCATGACACCACACAACCCTCACACAGCAACCTCTGCAAGACGTGCCGGATCATCAACACGGATGCCATGATCTCATGTGAGAACACCATCCACCAGGTACACAGAACATACTCGTGACTCGGCCAACGTTGTCTACCTGATACGCTGCAGGAAAGGATTTCCCAAGGCATGGTACATTGGCGAGACCATGCAGATGCTATGAAAACAAATGAATGGACACCGCTCGACAATCACCACGCAAGAGTGTTCCCTTCCTGTCGGGGAACACTTCAGCAGCCAAGGGCATTCAGCCTCTGATCTTCGGGTAAGTGTTCTCCAAGGTGGCCTTCAAGACACACGACAACGCAGAATCTCCGAGCGGAAACTGATAGCCAAGTTCCGCACACATGAGGACGGCCTTAACCAGGATCTTGGGTTCATGTCACACTATCTGTAACCGCCACGACTTGCCTGGGCTTGCAAAATCTCACTAACTGTCCTGGCGTGAGACAATTCACACCTCTTTAACCTGTGCTTAACCCTCTCTCCACTTGTATTGTCTGTACCTGTAAAGGCTTGATTACCTGTTAAGACTCGCATTCTAACCATTATCTTGTAATTGAGTTTCTGTCTATATATTCCCTGTTTGTGAACACAACTCCCGTTCACCTGATGAAGGAGCAGCGCTCCGAAAGCTTGTGGCTTGTGCTACCTAATAAACCTGTTGGACTTTAATCTGGTGTTGTGAGACTTCTTACTGTGCTTATCCCAGTCCAACGCCGGCATCTCCACATCATAATTCAAAATAATTTATTTCCTTATGCCCAGGAGGGATAAAAATAACAGATTCCATTGAGTCAGGTTTGGTAGCTGTGCACTGCAGAAACATTTTTAAAACACTGCTTGGACTTCGTTTTTGTTGCTGTCTCAAATGTGGAATGATCTCTATTGAATGTCATGAAGGACAAAAACTCCCCTGTTATATCTGGCTTACTAAAAATGTGACTAAACCTTGGGTTCAGAGTCCAAGTTTTAAGCTTTACAATCCAATTATTTATCCTTAACTGTTGTGCAAAGTCAGATACAATGAGAGCACTATTAACTGATCATCTGATATCCCAGAAGCTGGAATGACCGACTAGCTTAAGCCTGTTGTCCCATGGTTTATTTAAAAATACATTGATTATAATTCATTTACCATAATTCTGCCACTACCAATTTGTCAAACAATATTTTAGAGATTCTAGTTCTCTAGAATCCCCACAGTGCAGAAATAGGCCTTTTGGCCCATTGAGTCTGTATTGATTCACTAAAAGAACATCTTACTCAGGCCCCCCCCATTCCCTCTAACCATCATTTACCATGGCTAATCCATCTAACCTGCACATCTTTGGACACTAAGGGGCAATTTAACATGGCAAATTCACCTAACCCACAGATCTTTGGACTGTGGGAGGAAGCCAGAACACCCAGCAGAAACCCACATCGACACAAGGAGAACATGCAAGCTCCACACAGAATGTCACCCAAGGCTGGAATTGAACCCGTGGTGCTATGAGGCAGCAGTGCTAACCCCTGTGTCACTGTGCTGCCCTAATTAACCTTTCAATTAACTTTTCCAAAAAATGTTTCCAAACTTATGACTTACCACTTTTCTTAAAGTGAGAAGTTTGAAGACAGTTTGGAAAGATACTTAGCAAACTTGGTAACACATGTACAATTCCAATATGCTACACCATGAAGTAATAATTCACAAGAGGTTTTCAAACACACTGCATGGTTTGACATTTCATTTTCTACCAGGACTTTGGCTTAATAATGTAAGATTAAGGTTGTTATTGTAATGAACATTCTTTACACGAGAAAGTGTTTTGAATGCAGGTTTAATAATTGGTTATTATAATTTGACAGGTTGCCAATAGAAACATACATCTCCTTATTTTACCTTGATGCATATTTTGCATGTTGTTTAATATTATGAGTTAGAAATTTTGGAACAAAAGTTCAACCCAACAATTTGTGTTCTTCCCACTTCCCATTTAATTGGACTAACAGCCATTTCCTTCTAGGATTTTAGAACAACTTGCAGGCTTTACTGGAGTCAAATGGAAAAAATCCCTGTCTTGCATGACAGATCTTCACTTCTAGATTCTGTTACTGAACTGGTCAAACATCAGCGCTGCTCTGGAGTATTGTGGACCCACCTGAGTCGGATATCAAATTAGCAAGTCTGTCACACTGGATTGAGTTGGTTCTAAGCTTCTAACTCCTCTTGTCATCTTGACTTGAGACCCTACTTACCTCATTCTCTTTCACCTCCCTCCTTCAACAACCAGCCAATATTCATAAGTGTGATTACTCAACAACTGACACGTGCGAGGTTGTACCCTCACAAAACATAGTAGGTACCATGGATAGATGAGTGCATCTCATCAAGTACAAGACCCTCATCCTCTTAACCGCATTATCGACAGTTGGAAGTGTGAAGCAACTGCTTCATTTTTGCAACATAATCCCCACAGATGTCAAGCCCTTCAAATATGTGCATTTGCTCTCTGAGTAATGTCTTTGAATAATTGTTTACCCAACAGTCTCTTGACTTCTTGACTTTCCTCATCTGTGTAGTGGCATGACAACCACTTATCTGATTTCTTGGCAGCAACTCTTTAGTCCATTGCAACAAGATGTGCCAGCTATGATTGGTTAGTGCAGGTTTTCTTGTTGTAACCATTTTCTCTTTTTGTCACAGATCCATCTCACTAGATCGTTTAGCTATTTGAAGAGAAGTCCTATTATATGCTTGGAGTCCTAAACTATGATGGGGGACTGTTTAGCACATTTTTATTTGTCACTGGATTAAACTTCATTGGCAATTTACAATTGCTAAGAAAAGGACAGAGAGATCAAAAAAATGATTTTTTCAGCTAAAGATATCTCTGCAGGACAGTGTCTAGACTGATCTTGACATCTTCCAAGGGCCAATAAAATCAATTATTGCCTCAGTGATTAATTCTTTTGAGATTTTCTCCTCTGTTGTCTGAAGAAATTACAGCCCATTTGTTGATGCCCACACTAAATTCTATTATTTAAGACATTGATTGGCTAATGCAATAGATCCCCAGGCAAGCCAATCAATAACAAAATATAAGCTATAAAAAACATGTAATTAAAAAAGGCTGACCATAGATGAGAATCTTCAATAAAATGTGAAGATATTCAATTTTTTAGAACAAAATGTCTGCAAACAATGGCTATAAATGGGAACAATTCTCTCAAAAAATGTAACTTTGATGGTTGAGGTGCTAACTGTTCATTAAGTTAAGGGGAAGGAAGAGATGAATTCAATTCCCATACTACTTAACAATATGCTACTGACGGTGCTTCCAAAGTCAGGAATAAGCTGAATGTAAATAAGATGGTGATTGCATTGCTAGACACATGATGCAGTACGAAATTAAAGACTTCAACTGCAACACTGCTGATAGTACTGTCCTCAACAGAAGCGTTCATGCCAAGTAGCTTGAAGTTGGATGTGAGGATGGAGAGATACAAATTGCCTGTGAATGTTGGTTACCAGTGGGCTGAACAGTTGAAATGTCTCTGCTCACCTTTGTGCTAACCAATAAAGTTATTTTGTGATCATTGACAATTGAATGACATGCGAACCCTTGAGGAAGGCATTGACTTCACTGTTTATGGCTTTTGACAACAAATCATCAAGGTGTATCAGCAGTAGGAACATTATCTAGATTTGAGAAACAACTTCAAAAGGTGTATTTCTAATCAAATGCACAATGTTTGCTCAAGGTGTTACTGCCTCTTGATGTCTTCCTTGGAGTATTGTTTTCAGTTTTATATTTGCCTGTTAGGTTGATTTTTTCTTACTAAGTGTTGTAATGCAGTCAGATGTTTGGACTTCCAGTTTTGTTTGAGGGTGTAGAATATTATTCATTCTAGAATTATGTGTCATAAGGGTGTGACTACCCAAACCACACCTGTAAACTGGTCACCTAACTCTGTTCCACGCTGCATGCTGATGATGTAATGATATTTGCAATATTTATGATATGATTAAGACAAAATGATATAAAGTGATTGGTGACAATGACAGACAATTATAATCTCTCAAGCCTTGCTTTGCAATCTGACTCTGAAAATGAAAAAGGGGTGGGGACGTTTGTGGTAACACAATTGCTCAAATAATCAGAAAGCAAATATCCTCAACTGGATAACACGAATCTAAAAAGGGAGGCTCTCTGCAGCTGGATTAAAATGTCACACAGCTTAAACAGAATGCAGTGTGGCCTTCCAGGTTCTTTGTGCCTCCAGGTTGAAGCCTGTGATGTGGATTATATTGTCCTGTGAGACTGTGATTCCTGCACCTGTTTGGTGAGGTCACATGGAGCACTTACGTACTGCACTACCAGGACAGCTAACTATTTAATTTTTATCTCCTTTCTGTCACTTGTTTTTAATTTTTATTTGTTTAGCATTAGCATGTGCAAGTGAAATATATTTTATTCCTGTTTACTTGAAACTGCACCTCTTGCCTATTCTCAGAATGTTCCTGACCACAGTATTTACAATCTGAATCTTGTCAACAGGAGCTGGATAAATAAAACAAAATCCAATCAATTCTGTGTCTTTGACAATGTGCTGATTTTGTATTAATTTTGCAAGTTAAAGTAGCTTGGAAGTTAGAAATGTCACTGTCAGTATATAGCATTACAAATAACAAATAGTGACCCTTTGAATCTTGTTGGTATTTATTTAGGGTGATTTAAATAATTTGCCTCAATTCAGATTTGGCAGTGTCATGTAGCTTTGGCTGAAGCTTAACAATCTTTTGTGTGAGAGATAGCAGGTGCAGTAGAAAGCCTCAAGCAATCAACTAATGCTTCTTTGTCACAATTATAGTGTTTGTCTTGATAAGAAAAGCAGATGGTAGGGTGTCAAGACATAACTGTATGTTTGGGATATCACAGTTAAGTTATGATGTCTCTATGAATAGCTTACTTTCAGATGACAATTTTCAAGAAGCTAAAATTGTAGCCAGCATTAATTCCTGTGGATATTAAAGTCAATTACATCTCCCCTTGCCAATAATATTCAATAAAAAGCTTTATTTTTTCAAACATTCATTCGATTGAGATATGTGCCGAAAACTGCCGACCTTGTCCGTGGTTGGGATTCTCTGGTGTCGCTGCAGTGAATGGCATTTTGGCTGAGTGCCAAATTCTCCATTCTTGCTGACAGTGGGGCAAGTACGATGCAATCGGAGAATCCCGCCCATGGACTTAATGCGGGTGAGAACTGGTAGGAGTCCTGCAATACTTTCCTCTGGGAGGCCTGACACTGTTATATTCCATCAAGACACTTGGGCCTCCCATCCAATTAAGCTCCCAAGTGGAGATATCTCACCCATGATAGCTGTTGGCCAATCAGAGAACTACAGATTACCAGCACCAACAACGCCACTGGGAGAAGTGGCCACTGATGGTTTTACAGTGGTATCTTCACCAGGATCACTGATGGATTACTGGAAAGAGGTTAAAATAGGAAAGTCGAACCAAATGCTTTTTAACTTTACCTCTGACTTCTCATTTCTGGCTATTTGCTCAGACTGAACTAGGTTGTGCACAAGATTTGTGTTATGTTTGCCCCACAGTTGAGCTTTAAATTTCATATCCTACTCAGCATTAAAACTGCCAATTTTCACATTTTCAACATTACTGTCTACCCCTAACCTACTTACACTATCATTGAAACTCTTCCTCCAACATTCATGAGTTCTGGATATAATTTCCCCAAAGCCCTCTTTGCTGGCCACGTAATAACCAGTTCCCATCCAAATCTTTGCCAATGATACCACGTCAAACACTTCAATGATACCACGTCAAACACTAAGCCCTGCTTGCTAATAACCCTCACCCTTGCTGGCCTGCACTGGCTTTTTGTACTGAATTAAATTCAACACCTCCTCTTCTTCTAAACAAGCCTTCCCAAGTCGTGCTGCAGCCCACTTTTGCAACTTTCTCAAGTCTTTGTTTTGTCCCATTTGGCCTTCTGACTCTGACCTCAAGAACAACTTGAAGGTATATTGCGCACTTAATGTAGAAAAATGTTCCAAAATGCTTCGTGGAAATGAATGCTAACTTAAAGAAAAAGAATTAGAAGGCCTGCTCAATTCCTCTGCTCTATTTTGGGCACAACCATCATCCCTCTCATCTATACCCTTACATCTCCATCTGTAAACTCTTCTGTTTCTCTACCTCCTTACTTCTCTTTCCAAAAGCCTCCATCTATTTCACTGCTTTTTTTAGCAATTGCTTCTGGGCTTCTAACAAGGCTTGTCTTTTTTTTTTACTTCACTATGAAGAACCATAGGACATTTTTCAACATTAACAGTTAAATATAAGTGAAGTGAGATTCAGTTGAGCACATACCTCAGTCATGCTGTGTTAACTCAACATTATTACAATTACACAGCTTTTCCTTGAGGATTTTCCCTGCATGCTTGATGCTCTGTAACTACAAAGCTGAAAAAATAATCATATTTTTATCAAGAACTTTCGTCTCATTTAGGAGGCTTCAGGCCAATCCACATCCAACAACCTGCCCCATAAATTGTACACATTTTGTTAGCTGTGACAAGTTCCACCAAGCAGTTGAGACAATCCACAACATTCTAAAGCAATCAACAACATTCTAAATAAAACAACAGACAAGATTCTTTTAAAAAATGTCAATTAACCCATCTCCCAATGTTAAAAGGTTCCAGGATCTGAACTGGGATCTGCATTTTTGCCAAAAATTAATCAGCTCTTCATTGGACCATATCATGCTTTGGTGAAATTTGTCCATTCATTTTTGAGAAAGATTGTTTGTTGACAAACAAACGGGTGAAAATATAACCTCGCCACCCTTCCCCGGCCTTCAGTGGCAGGGGTAATAAGTGTAAGTTGTTGTTTTATGAATTTTATGAATGCTCTAGAACTTGAGCTTTAAATTGAACAAATAGAAATTCTGATATATAATTTTAAACACAATTTCATTCAAACTGTTGGGAGATAAAAGTCAGCTTCCACAGATGTGTGTGTTTTCTATGAACTGAAACTTGACTGTGTGCAATGTATCTGGGCTAGCAGATATTTGGGTGAACCATCTTTAACCATGAAATATACATTGGAAATAATACAGTGAAGCACTTTCTATGCTTAGGTTTGGTGAGTTGCAGGTGCAGATTACTATGTGAAAGTTCATGTTGTGGCCACAACAAAGACATGGCTCAAAGAAAGGCAGGGCAAGGTATTGAATATTTATCGATACAAAATGTTCAGAATCAGAAGAAAAGGGGCAGGGTGGTGATATTGATCAAGGCGAGCATTGCATTGCTGGAGAGAAAGGATATCCCAGAGGGGTCAAGGACAGAATCTATTTAGCTAGAGCTAAGGAACAAATAAGGTGCAATTACATTGCTCAATGTACTCTATAGACCACAAACTATTGGGAAAGATGTAGATTTGCAAGGAAATTACAGAGAGGTGCAGGAATTATAGCATTGTTATTGCGGAGTACTATAAGTATTTGAATACAGACTGGGATAGTGTTAGTGTAAAGGTTAAAGAGGGTAAAGAGTTCATAGAGTGTGTTCAGGAAAAATTTCAACAGCAATGTTTCCTGTTCAAGGAGAAAGGAGGCACTGCTCAACCTGGTTCTTGAGAATGAGCTGGGTCAAGTGGATCAAGTGTCAAAAGAACATTTAAGGGACAGTAATGAACAAAGTTTAGTTTAGTTTAGAAAAGGACAAAGAACCATCCAGAGTAAGAATAATTAACTGAGGGACAGCCAATTTCAATGGGAGTAAGAATGGATCTGGGACAGATAAATTGGAATCATTGCTTGGCAGGAAATATGGTAATTGAACCACTTCCCTCAGTATCCTTTAATGCATCTCGGGTGGTCCTGGAGCTTTATCCACTTTAAGCACAGACAACCTATCCAATACCTCCTCATGAATTTTAAACTCTTCAAGTGTCTAAATTGCCTCCTCTTTCACCATGACCTTTCTTGGTAAAGACAGATGCAAAGTATTCATTTAATATCTCAACTATCCACTGAGCTCCACATATTGGTCCCTAATCTGTCCCACTCCTTTTACCACCCTTTTATTGTTTACATGCTTAAGAGGAATTTGGAATTCCTTTTTATATTAGACACTCATCTCTTTTCATTCTCTCTGATTGCTTCTCTTATTCGCTTTTTCACTTCTCTCTCTGCCTTGGATAATGTTAGTGGACTACCTTCAAAGAAGAGATAGCTCAGGCATAGTCCAAGTCTATTTTTGGTCTATGGGGAGAGATACAAAAGTGTCCAGAGGGACAATGTTTCCACACAGAGGGTGGTGAGTGTCTGGAACAAGCTGCTGCCAGAGGTAGTAGTAGAGGCGGGTACAATTTTTGTCTTTTAAAAAGCGTTTAGACAGTTACATAGGTAAGATGGCTATAGAGGGATAATTGGGACTAGCTTAGTGATTAAAAACAAAGGGGCAGCAAGGGCAAGTTGGGCCAAAGGGCTTGTTTCAATGCTGTAAACCTCTATGACACTATGACGCTATTTCCAGGAAGGGGAAAGACAGGGCAAACAAATCCAGAGTACCCCAGATAACAAAAGAGATAGATATTAAGGTAAAGAAGAAAAAATGTGCTTCGGACAGATGTTGGGTGAAATCGTCCAGCTCATCACATTACCGGATTTAAGGTCCCACTGACGATGCATCCCTGCCGTGGATTTTCCAGTGGCATGGGGTGAAATCAATGGGAAATCTCATTGATAGCAGTGGGACCAGAATATCCCGCTGGCGGCCAGTGACATGCTGCCTCCTGCCATCAAGAAACACACTGCAGAGAGGCCAGAGAATCTCGCCGTAAAGTGGATACTACAACTGAGAGTCTGGCTGAATAGGAAAGGCAAAGAGGAGAAGTGAAAAAGCAAATAAGAGAAGCAATCAGAGAGAATGAAAAGAGATGAGTGTCTAATATAAAAAGGAATTCCAAATTCTTCTTAAGCATGTAAACAATAAAAGGGTGGTAAAAGGAGTGGGACAGATTAGGGACCAAAATGTGGAGTTCAGTGGATAGTTGAGATATTAAATGAATACTTTGCACCTGTCTTTACCAAGAAAGGTCATGGTGAAAGAGGAGGCAATTTAGACACTTGAAGAGTTTAAAATTCATGAGGAGGTATTGGATAGGTTGTCTGTGCTTAAAGTGGATAAAGCTCCAGGACCACCCGAGATGCATTAAAGGATACTGAGGGAAGTGAGAGTGGAAATTGTAGAGGTGCTAGACATGGGGTGGGATTTTCCGGTTGCACTCACCCCAAGACCAGAAATGTCCCGCCCAGAATGATTCCCATGATGCGGAGGACTGGAAAATTTGCCCCATAATCTTTGAGTCTTCCTTAGACTTGGGGTGATGCTGGAGAATTAGAGATTTGCAATCAGTTTAACTTTGGTTGTTGGGATGTTTTGGAAACTATAATTGGGGACAGAATTAAAGCCACTTTGACACATGTGGGCTAATTAAGGAAAGCCAGCATGGATTTGTTCAGGCAAATTGTGTTTCAATAACTTGCTGGAGTTTTTCGAAGAGGCAACAGAGAGGGTTGATGGGCAATGCTGTTCATATGGTGTACATGGACTTCCAAAAGCATTTGATGCAGTGCCACACAATAGAGCAAAGTGAGATTTTATTGAATAAGGTTCAGTAACAACATGGGAGTGTGTATTGTTTGGATCCCCTTTGCAAGAATTGGTTGCCTAAAAAAATGAAGCCTGCCTTGCAGGTATAACATGCTCCTGGCGAGCTAAACAGGCTGAGAGTGGGACTTCTGCCCCTCAGTGGGAAAAAGTCCTGACTTTGAGAGCTTTGGCCAAACTGATTGCCCCACAGCTCTTGCAGCCCCAACAGAGAAAGAACTGAGTAGTGGGTGCTGATCGAACTGCAGGCATTCACACGGAAAACTTTGTTGGATCCCAAAGCCAGGTAAATCCTTTGCTTTTAGGGTGAGGAGGCATTGGGCAACCTAGGGAGGGGAGCGAGGTGGTGGGATTGCAGGAGATGGGTTTTGGAGGCCAGGCGAAATGAAACAAAATGGGAGGGGTAACACCTTGGGAGCAGATACTCCCAATATGCACAGTGAACCCCTTAAACAATGTCCCAACCCTGTCCCCCTCTTTATCCTTAACCACCTTTTAAACACATGTTTAAAAACAGCCTGCCCATTCCTTCCCAATTGTATTATGGCACAAATAGCATAATATTTTGGTCAAATGGCTTGATTAAAAAGCCCAATTGACCATTAATTATTTTTTCAAAATGCCGGGGAGCTCATGGAAAGAATGGAAGATGGCGGGCTTGTCACCTCTGGTATTTTACATGTCTCCATCCATGGAAAAAATGCCAGCAGGTAAGCTGAAACATCTGCCCGTGGGTACAAAATTGATAAGAGTGACAGGAAACAGAGAACAGTGGTTGATGGATGATTTTCAGACTAGAGGAAAGTTTGTAGCAGAAATCTCCAGGGATCAGTGTTGGAACCTTTGCTTTTCCTGATATATATTAATTACTTAAATCTTGGTGTACAGGGCACAATTTAAAAATTTGTGGATGATATAAAGCTTGGTAGTATTGTGAATTGTGAGGAGGATAATTTGGAACTTCAAAAGGACCTAGACAAGTTGGTGGAATGGGAGGACTGGTAGCAGATGGAATTCAATGCGGAGAAGTGTGAAGGAATCAATTTTGGTAGGGAAGATAGGAGAGACAATATTGAAATAAAGGGTTTAATTCCAAAGGCAGTGCAGGAGCAGAGAGACCTGGGTGTATACATGTATAAGTCATTGAAAGTGGCAGGACAGGTTGAGAGCATAATTAACAAAGCACACAGCATCCGAGGCTTTATTAGTAGGGACATGGAGTACAAGAGCAAGAAGGTTATGTTAACAAAGAACAAAGAAAAGTACAGCTCAGGAACAGGCCCTTTGGTCAACCAAGTCTGTGCCAACACAGATGTCTCACTAATATTTTCTTGCCTCAACGTGGTCCATATCCTTCTATTCCCTGCCTATTCATGTATCTATTCAGATGCCTCTTGAACGTTGTTGTAGAATCTGTTTCCACCACCTCCGCCAGCAGCGTGTTTCAGGCATTCACCACCCTCTGTGTTGAAAACTTACCCCTTACATCTCTTTTAAACTTTCCCCCTCTCACTTTCAATCTATGCCCCAGAGTAATGGACCCTTCAACCCTGGAAAAAAGACTCTGACTATCCACTCTATTCAAGTCTGTCATAATCTTGTAAACCTCTGTCAGGTCCCCCCTCATCCTCCGACGCTCCAATGAAAAAAGTTTGTTCAATGTTTCTTCATAGTCCATATTCTCCAAACTAGGCAACATCCTGGTAAATCTCTTCTGTACGCTTTCCAATGCATCAACATCTTTTCGGTACTGTGGCAACCAGAATTGTACACAATACTCCAAATGCAGTCTAACCAAAGTCTTGTACAGCTGCAACATGATTTTCCAATTCCTATACTCAATGCCCTGACTGATGAAGGTCAGCATGCCATCTGCCTTCTTGACCACCTTGTCCACCTGGGTTACCACCTTCAGGGAACTGTGGATCTGCATGCCTAGATCCCTCTGTATGCTAATATTTCTAAGGGCTCTATCATTTACTGTATACTTTCCTTCTGCAGTCGACCTTCCAAATTGCATCACCTCACATTTGTCCGGGTTAAATTCTATCTGCCATCTTTTGGCCCAGGTCTCCAGCCGATTTATATCCTGCTGTATCCTCTGACAGTCCTCCTCACTATCCGCTACTCGTATACTTGTATAAAACACTATTTGGTCCTCAACTGGAGTATTGCGTCCAGTTCTGGGTGCCATACTTTAGGAAAGATGTGAAGGCATTAGGAAAAGTGCAGAAAAGATTCATGAGAGTGCTTCCAGGGATGAGGAGCTTGAGTTACTTAGGTGGATTGGAAAAGTTGGGATTGTATTCCTTGGAGAAGACAAGGTTGAGAGGAGATTTGATAGAGGTATTCAAAATCATGAGGAGTCTGGACATAATAGAGAGGAAACACCTATTCCCATTGGTAGAAGGATTGAAAACAAGAGGACACAGATTTAAGATAACTGATAAAAGAAACAGTTGTGACATGAGGAGAAACTTTGACACGCAGTGATTGATTAAGATCTGGAAAACGCTGCCTGAGAGTGTGGTGGCGGCAGGTCCAATTTTTAAAAATTTATTTGTTCAGTGAATGTGGGCTTTGCTGGCTAGGCCAACATTTATTGCCCATTTATTGAGGCATTCAAGAGGAATTGGATTATTATCCAAAAAGGAAGATTGTGCAGGGTTACAGGGGGAAGGTGGGGGGAACAGGACTTGAAGAATTGCTCAGTTGGAGAACTGGTGTAGACATGATGGGCTGAATGGCCTCCTTTGTGCTGTAGCATTTCTGTGATTTAAAAAAAATTAATAATTGTAATGGACTAAGTATAGGTAATAGTTAGCCTGGTGATCTATATTAATAATTTTCATCACTTGAATGGCCTTTGTAGCTTCTAACACTTGCTAATTAACATGCATAAGTTTTGTGATCCGCCAACCTTTTGAAGCAGGTATTTGCATATGATATTGGATTGTATATTCTCCTCATACAAAAACATGACGATCACAGAAAATTTTTCAAAAGCCATTTTGAACATTATTACACTGGAGTAGCTACAAAATATGATTAAAAATCCATACTTTCAATGTTCTGATGGTCTAAAACACGCTGAATTCTCTTTGCCCATCACGTTAAATGGAATCTAATTTTGTTGATATGATTGATCTTGGGGGCGATTCTCCCAGCTCGAGCAGCGGACTGGGAGACATCAGCAGGGGCCGGGAGACATCAGCAGGGGCCTGTAGCAGGACTCGTGACAGGATCGTGAGCCCCCAAGCAATGTTTTTCAACATGATCAGTCTTGCGCCGGAAATCGGTGCCGGGTTGATTACCACAAGGAAATCTCAATTTCAATATGATTAGCTAGCCCGGGACAGTAGACCCGTTAGCGTCCCCCACCGCCCCTCCCACCAGAAGAGGTTTCCCATCAGCAGGGTGGGAACAGAGGCCTTTGAGGCTCCCGTGGGAGGTTGGGACGGGGGGGGTGCCCCTTGAACAGTGCCAAACATCCTGGCACCAAGGAGGTGGGGTCTGAGGGGTGAGACTACTGGGAGCAGGGCCGATCGATGGTGGTTAGGGGGACACACTGCTCAATCTGCAGTGGGATTGGTTGGAGAGGGAGGGAGGAGACAATTGGGGCTGCACATGGGTGGGGGGGGGTGTGGGGAGGAGCAGGGGATCAGGGTTGGCCATTGTGGGCTGACGATTGGGGCTGGCCCAGGGGACATGGGGTTGGGTAGGATGACGATCGGAGGGCAGGGGGTTTGGGTAGGCCGGTGATCAGCTGGGGGGCCTGTAAAAGAAATTGGGAAGCCAATGATGGGGGAGGGGGCCAGTGTGCATGTGCCGATCGCCCTGCTGACAGATTGACGCATGCGCAATGGCCCGCTCAGCGCGCTGATTTTAGCCTCTCCAGCGGGGTGAGGACGAATCTCTCTGAGGCACTGTGTGGAGCACAGAGTGCCGGACATTCATGAAACTAAGTACGCCCAAAAACGGGCAGAGAAATCTCCCCTTTTCCTGCCCATTGGGCAGTTCATTTTTTTTGGTCAATCGCCTCCACCCTCTTATTTTTACAGCCAAACTATTGGATATTGAAAGTTGAGAATAAATTGCAGAAACAAGTAAGTCTTGTTTGAACGAAGAAACGACATGAAAGGAGGAGGAGAGAGGAAGGAAAGAGGAGACATAGAGACTCCAGCATTGGATGCTTTATTTATTTAATCATATTGCTGCCGACAACATCCTGACTGGGACACAACTCAGTGCAGTATTGCTGCTTTTAGAGATGTTGAGAAAGCCTTCATGATCTAACCTCAGCAAACATTTAATCTTTGTAATAAAGGTTATTTTTCAGTGCATCGTTTAAGTGATGATTTCTCTGCAATCAGAGCATCAGTGGCATTTTCTCATATTACAAGGGCTGATTTATTTCACATCTACAAAATGTTCCTTCTTCTTCACCCTCCTCCACCTGAACTTTCCTCCAGTGGAAGTGATTGATTCCAGAATCGTCACCTAGCCTCATACACCACGATGACTCTTAAAAAAGCTATGCTTGTAGCTGTTCGCTAGCTTTCCGAGTAGCAGTGCGCTGCCTGACAGATTGGCAGATGGGTTTTTGACCCCTCGCATTTCTAGAGCAGAACTTTCCCTAAAAATTACTAAGTGCCATTTTGGGCGAGAAAACAGGTGCCCGTACTGGCGCAAATCATATCGCAATTGTCCTACACTTAGTTCGTTGAAAGAACCCCCATGTGAACCACACCAGTATGGAATCCCCAGACATGTGACTCACCCAAAATGGCTCGCAGCTGTGCACGGTTAACAAGGGGGAACTGCATTTAAACACTCCCTCTGCACCCACAGCCAGTTAAGCCAGGAGGATGGCAGTGCAAGAGAGCTGCCCCAGGCTTCATGGAGGCAGAGTTTAGAAGGCTTCTGGATGTAGTGGAGGAGAGGCGGGCAACCCTGTACTCCTGATTGAGTAGACGACCTGGAAGCAGTGAAGTAAATGCAGCCTGGGATGTGATGGGTGCGGCAGTCAGTGCCAGCAGCCTGAATCTGAGGACTGCCGTCCAACGCCGCAAGAAAGTGAATTACCTCATTCGAGCTGCAAGGGTGAGTGTCCATCTGTCACATCCTGGCAGCAATCCTGTCTATCACACCCTATGGCCTCCAGCGCCCAACACCCCAGCATCTTTCTCAAATCCTTCTGGCTTTCCTCCCCACAACCCTTCCAGGTACAATGCCGATGAACGCCTGTCCCAGCATGCCTCCCCCCCGCCCCCCGCCCCCGCTCCCCTCCTCCCCCCTCTCCAGCCATCAGGAACTCAATCATCTCTGTTTTTCCCCGCAGGAGAAGATAGCCCATAATAAAAGGAAGAGAAAACAACTGGTGGGGGAATTCCTGAGTTGCATCCCCTCACTACCTATGAGGAGTGAGTGATGGAGATCTCAGGGGAGCCGCATGAGAGAGCCGTGAGGCCACCCTGCACCACTGAAGGGAGGATCCACAGAATATTCATCCACATGACTTGTCTCAAGTAAGTTCCAAGCTGCCCAGACTCTTGTCCCTCCCTTGCATTGAACCATGTTTCTTGTCTTGCAGGACCAACACCTGATGAAGCCCGTCCATCAGGAGTCAGTGTTCTCCCCATGACTCCACCAGCACATTGGTGGAAAGCTCTGAGAAAAGCAGCGACCAGGCATCACCTGCACCTTCCACCAACGCACAGACTCATTCCTTGGTGAACGGAATTAGCAGACAGAGTTCGGGGTCACTATCTGGTGAGCACCTTACCTGGGCCACACATAAGATGGAGGAGCACCGAGAGGGCACAGGTGAAGACAGACACTGTAATTAGGGAAAGGGTAATTGGCACCATAAATAATCAGTATTAAAGAATATTGTATCTCAAAGCTGCAACTCCTTGTCTTTGTCCCATTTCCTACAGGGCTTTTATCTCTCCATCTGCACTCAGGATCTCTTAGCAGTCCCCCAAGCAATCCCAACAGTGAGAGTCATGGAGACTTATAGTGAGAGATGTCCTGGAGTGACAGTCTTGTCACTCATTGAACTCTAGGCCTTGATCCCCCCTTCCCCCCTCTACCTCCAGAGCGTAGGGCCAAACAGTGGTACCCCTGACCCTCACAGACATGAGCCCAGATATCTGTGTGCAGTCAGTAGATAGGCAGCAGTCAGTCTTCGGCATCACCAGAGCAGCATTTCAGTGAGTCATCATCAGACTCACTCCCTGACAAATCATTCACTAACACAGCCAACGTAGGTGTGATGTCATGAAACATTTGGAGGGGAGAAGGGGGAAGTGCTATTCTGGCAGCAATCAGGGCCTCCCTGGTTCTCCTGTCATGATGGACCTTTGCTGGTGCCTGTACTATTTCTTTGGGTCCTCCTCTGGCTCTCCTTCCACTCCTTCCTGGTCTGCCTCCTCTCCAGAGGAATACACATGGTCCTCCTCCTTCAGAATGTTACCCTGCTGCTGCACAAGTTTGTGGAGAGCATAACAGACCAGCATGATATGGGAGACCCTCTGGGGGCTGTACTGAAGAACACCACCAGAGCGATCCAGCCTTGCCAATGCACAGAAGCTGGTGTTTGACCACTTCCTGAACATTATGCACATCTATGCGCGCTATCCTGGGAGGACGCATGACTCCTACACCCTGGGACAGTCGGAGATACCCAACATGTTCGAGAGTCATCCTCGGCCGAGGAGTTGGCTAGTGGGGATAAGGGCAGGATAAAACTACAAAAAATATAATGGTTAATGAGAACCAAAACAGCAGGTCATAATGTGAGGGGAAGGTAGGAGGATGGTAATAGGATGAACAGGCAGGGCCAGTCTAATGACTACGGAGGGGAAAGGAAATGTAAAAAATCAAAATGGAAGGTGACTGTGGGAGTGAAAGATGGGGATGAGGGCCGGAATTTTACCGCCTCGTCCACCCTGAATTGGGGCAGGCGAGGCTTCCAGAACGGAATTCTCCATTGGCCTCGGGCAGGATTTTATGAGCCTCGTCCGAGCACGGTCGTAAAATCCCACCCGAGATTGAGCGTTATTAGAGATTAATAAAGGAGGTCAAAATTTGTGAAAAACGTAATGCACAAGAAAATCCTGCAAGGGAAAGACAAATCAGTAGGACATATTTTAAAACCCTGCACCTGAATTCACTCAGTATTTGGAATAAGGTCAATGTGCTGACAGCACAAATAGAGATGAATGGGTATGATTTGTTGGGGATTACTGAAATATGGTTACAGGAGGACCGGGACTAGGAGTTGAATGTCCAAGAGTACTCAATATTCCGAAAGGATAGACAGGATGGAACAGGGGATGGAGTTGCTTTATTAATTAAAGATGACATCAAGGCTGAATTTAGATTGGCACATGTTGGAAATAAAAAACAAAGGAAAAAAATATCATGGTAGAAGTAATTTAAAGGCCCCTGAGCAATACTTCCTAAGTGGGGCAAAGTATAAACCAAGAAATAATGAGGACTTGTGAAAAGGGCACAACGGTAATCATGGGTGATGTTAACATTCATATTGACTGGATTAATCAAATTGGCAAAGATAGCCTTGAGATTTCATAGAGTGTATGAGGGATTGTTTCATAGAGCAATACATTATGGAACCAACCAGGGAGCAGGCTATTTTAGATTTAGTATTATGTAATAAAGAAGAGTTGATAAATAGTCTTGTTAAAGATCCTTTTGGAAAGAGTGATCACAGCATGCTAGAATTTCAGATTCAGATTGAGCAAGAAGACAGAGTGCCATACTAGTGTTTTAGCATTGAGCAGAGGTAATTATACACGCCTGAGGAAAGAGTTAAGAACATAAGAACATAAGAAATAGGAGCAGGAGTAGGCCATCTAGCCCCTTGAGCCTGCCCCGCCATTCAATAAGATCATGGCTGATCTGACGTGGATCAGTACCACTTACCCGCCTGATCCCCATAACCCTTAATTCCCTTACCGATCAGGAATCCATCCATCCGCGCTTTAAACATATTCAGCGAGGTAGCCTCCACCACCTCAGTGGGCAGAGAATTCCAGAGATTCACCACCCTCTGGGAGAAGAAGTTCCTCCTCAACTCTGTCTTAAACCAACCCCCCTTTATTTTGAGGCTGTGTCCTCTAGTTTTAACTTCCTTACTAAGAGTTGGCCCAAGTAAACTCAGCACAAATAATTGAGAGTAGGACAATTGAGGAACAATGGCGGGTGTGCAGGGAAATGTTAAATACCTCTCAATTAAAGTATATTCCTGAGAGGAAGAGTAATTGTAAAAGGAAGAAAAACATTCTATGGCTAAGCGAGGAAGTCAAAGGGGACATAAAGGCAAAAACTAGTGGTAAGCTGGAGGATTTACTTTAAGGTATAGCAAAAGGCTACTAAAAATAAAATCAATAGAGCTAAGATGAAGTACGAAAGGAAACTAGCAGAAAACATAAACACTGATACCAAAAGCTTCTATAAATATATAAAGAGGAAGTGAATGCTAAAGTAAATGTTGGTTCTTTAGAGGACGATACTGGTGAGGTATTAATGGGGAACATAGTGATGCGGAGGCACTGAACCAATATTTTGCCTCTGTCTTCACAGTAGAGAATAATGTATGCAGTTAATGCAGAGGAACTTGGTGCAATAACCATCACTAGGGAAAAGGTATTGAATAAACTGATGGGATTAAAGGCAGATAAGTCTCCTGGACCTGATGGACTGCACTCTAGGGTCTTTAAGGATGTGGCAGCAGAGATGGTGGATACATTGGTTGTGATATTTCAAAATTCTATGGATTCTGGTAGGTCCCGGTGGATTGGAAACACGCTAATATGATGCCCCTATTCAAAAAGGGAAAAAGGCAAAAAGTAGGAAAATATAGGCCAGTTAGCTTGACCTCTGAGGTGGGGAAGTTGCTGGAATCAATCATTAAGGAGGAGATGACTGAACATTTGGAAAGACAAAGCTCAATCCACTGTTGTCAGCGTGGTTTTATGAAGGGTAAGCCATGCTTGACAAATTTGCTTGAGTTCTTTGAGGACATAACCAGCAAGGTGGATAATGGGGAACCTATGGATATGGTATGTCTAGACTTCCAGAATGCCTTCTGTAGGGTGAGAGGCGATAGATTTATAACTGAGATGAGAAGGAACTACTTCTAACAGAGGGTGGTGAATTTGTGGAACTCACTGCCCTGTGGTGTGGTGATAAAGTGCCACATTAAAAATTGATCCAGAAGGTGAGATCACAGGGGATTGGGGGTAGTGCACTAGATTGGATTAAAGATTGGCTGATTGACAGAAAGCAAACAGTTGGGATAAATGGGTCCTTCTCTGGCCGGCGAAATGTAACTAGTGGGGTGCTGCAGGGGTCAGTTCTCGGACCTCAGCTGTTTACAATCTATATAAATGATCTGCAAGCAAGTTCAGAGTGTAACATAGCAAAATTTGCAGATGATACTAAAATAGGTGGGAAAACAGGCAGTGAAGAGGAGATAAGATTTTACAGATGGATATAGATAGCCTAGGAGACTGGGCCAAAATTTGGCAGATGGAGTTTAATGTGGATAAGTGTGAGGTTATCCATTTTGGCCCCAAAAAATAGAAAGGCAAATTATTATCTAAATGGAAAGCAGATTCAAAATGCATCTGGGAGGGGATCTGGCTGTCTTTATTCATCAATCGCAGAAAGTTGGTATGCAGGTACAGCATGCAATAAAAAAGGCAAATGGAATGTTAGCATTTATTGCAAAAGGACTGGAGTATAAAAGTAGGGAAGTGTTGTTGCAATTATATAGGATGTTGGTGAGACCACATCTGGAGTATTGTGTCCAGTTTTGGTCTTCTTATTTGAGGAAGAATGTGGTGGCATTGGAGGCAGTTCAGAGGAGATTCACCAGTTTGATTCCGGTGGTGAAAGAGTTGACGTAAGAGGAGAGATTAAACAGTTTGAGTTTATACTCGCTGGAGTTTAGAAGGATGAGATAGGATCTGATTGAGAAATATAACATACTAAAAGGGATTGATAAATTAAATGTAAACCAAATGTTTTCCCATGTGGGGCAATCTAGAACAAGAGGTCATAGGTATAGGATGAGAGGCGATAGATTTATAACTGAGATGAGGAGGAGCTACTTCTCACAGAGGGTGGTGAATTTGTGGAACTCACCACCCTATAGTGTGGTGGGGTCTGAATCGCTGAATGGTTTCAAGAAGTAGATAGATACATTTCTAACTTTAAAAACGGATTACAGGGATATGGGGAACAGGTGGGGAGGTGGATTTGAGACCGGGAAAGGATCACCCATGATCTGATTGAATGGCAGGGCAGGCTCAAAGAGCTGAATTGCCTCCTTCTGCTCCTAATTCCTACCTTCCTATCTACCTGCAAAGGTCATGGCTGATGACACTTATGCAGAGGCCCCCAGACCGAGGGAAACCTGTCACTTAGAGGTTCACTCTGCCACCAGGACCATCATTGAGTGGTGCATAGGCCTCCTCAAGATGCGGTTGCGCTATTTGGACCGCTCTGGTGGGACGCTACGATATAGACCCCAGAGGGTTGCACAGATAGTGGTTGTTTGCTGTGTGCTGCTCAACCTCGCACAGCAGCTTGGCGATATGGAGGAGGGGGAGGAGGAGGGACAGGCAGCCTCATCAGAGGAGGATGAAGAGGACTAGGATGGCGCAGATGAGGATGCCAAAGGGCTGAGCAGGCGGTGGCCAGGGTCCGACAGGGACGTATGACCAGGGAGGCTTTCATTGCCTACAGATTTGAGGTGTAGAAGCTTCATTGTCCAGCAGATCAATCCTCCACCTCCCTAATCCTCAGACCCTGCCTTGCCCAGTCCTTTGTTCCTCCCTTTCCATCATACTGGCCTCCTTCCCATTCTCCCTCTCCCAATCCTTCTGTCCATCTCCCCCTCCCCCTCTCCTACAACATTTCTCAGCATAGCATCACACCAGGGTAATGGGTCTGGGTTGGCAGTGTCAGCGGGTCTCTTCACAAGGCTGGGGGATGATGATGACTTGCTGAGGAGAGCTGAGATCCTCCTCAGAATCTGAGCTCTGACTCCAGCCTTTCTGGTGACAGGTCATTTCCCTCCTGGTTCATCACTTTTGGAACGATGAATTCACTCAATTCCCCGTAACCTTAAGGGGTTGGTGATGGGGAGGCTCAAGGGTCAGATTTTCGGGGTCATGGACTAGTGATGCTGTCAAAGGCGGACACTTTTGCCCTCAAGGACTACCAATTAGAAATTAATGGGGAGGCCCTGTGCAAGGTCAGAGGTCAGAGGTCCAACCAGTTGACATAACCCCCTCACTGATTCACCCCCCTTAAGGAACAGACGGAACATTGATAGGCCAGTTGGTATGGAGGTGACATGTGTTTATTAATAACAATGTACAAGTGGTGTCCCCTTCCCCCTAACTGCAACTGTGAAACTTAGTGGTCTTCTATCTTCCGCTTCTTTTGTTTCCTCCCACTCCTACGTGTATCCCCAAATTGCACATTGGAGGTGGAGGTGGCCTGCTAATGACTGCCCCCTTTGGAGGGTCTGGACCTGGAAGGACCCAGCCGACTTTCGGGTATCACAGGTGACAACGTGCCATCCTGTTCTAGCCACAAGGTAGATGTCGGGCCTTTGGAAATGTTCATCCCAGCAATGGTCGATATACAAAAGCAGAGCCAGGCTTTACAGGAGGGGGTGTCAGTGATCTTCCAGCAGATGCAGGCATAACTGGAGGAGCCTGGGATTCAGGTAGGGGGGATTCAGAAGAACTGCTGACAGCCTGAGTCTCCATTGGTGAAGGCCCCAGGCTGAGCTCCAGCACTTCCTCCTCCCTCGGGGTGCCCCTTGGCCCCCGGGTCACTCTTGGGATGGAGGGGCAACTGGAGTGAGCTCCAGAAGCTTTTCCATTATCTGGCGCTGCCAGTCCTGGAGGCCCACCATTGTCTGCACCATGGTTCTGATGCCTTCAACCTTGGCCCTTAGCGATTGGACAATGCTGTGGGTGCCCTCAGAGCTTGGCCCAGTCACACAGGACCACGGCTGATGCAATTTCTCTCAATGCCAGCGACATGTCTCTGTGTGACTGAGCCCTGGTGCCTAGGACCACAACCATGGACATCACTGAGTGGGCCACATCTTGGAAGTTATTGGTCATGATATGGACATCTTGGCACAGGCTTTCCACTACGGACACCACCCTTGCAGTGTTGGCCTGAGTGCCACTCAATGTTGGCACCATCTCCTGCGAGAGGAGACTCCCTGACTCCTCCAGTTATGCCTGCATCTGCTGGAAGATCACTGTCACCCCCTCCTGTAAAGCCTGGCTCTGCTTTTGTATATTGACCATTGCTGGGATGAACATTTCCAGAGGCCCGACGTCTACCTTGTGGCCGGCTGTTCTTGGTGAGCCTCCGACTGGCTGCTCCCTTGGGTTCCAGCCTCCACCCAATGAGCAATAGCAGCAGTGTGGTGCTCACTAGAGAGTGCTCAGAGCCTGTCCACTAATGTTTCAAACTGAGGTGAGAGTCTCTGTGCTGATGCTGGTGAATGCAGTGACAGGATGTCAGCGTCCTCCCTGGAGATGTGGCTTGGGGTGCTCAGAGGGGTTGGATGGCAGGAATCAACCCTGGGTGACCCGGCCTCATCTGATGGGAAATCTTGCAAGACAAAAGACATGGGGTCAACTGGTGAAAATGTCAAGGGTTTGGAGGACGACAGACTCACTTGTGATCGATCATCTGGATCATGGTGCTTTGTGCTATTACCTGCTTCGGGCTGACCTCGCAGTAAGCGACAGGTCACTCTTGGGTCTCACCTGCAATTTCCTGGGCCCTCTCCTCAGAGCAGGTGAGATCTTGTATCTTGGGGATGCCCCTGTCCATCTTCACTCGCTCCTTCTTGTTGAATGCAGTTTTTGCCTATGGGGACACAAAGACTACAAAGTGAGAGGGTGGCCTGACTAGAATGGGGGCTGATAGCTGGTGGCATGCGCATGCATGGGGCCTGGCCAATCAGGGGGTGTGATGAGGTCTGCTCAAGGGAGGGGGCGGGATCTGATGGGGATTCTGTGTGACAATGTTAGAAGGTGGTGCGGTGAGATAGAGGGGGGGTTTAAGGTGAGATGGCAGTGGTTTGGGACATGACTGAGGGCAGGGGCAAGGGAATGGGCACTCACCCTCCAGACCAGAGCAGGTCATTCATCTTGTTGTGACATTGCATACCTGCCCTCCTGGTAAAACTTCTCATGCTCACTGCCTCGGCCGCTGCTTCCCAAGCTTCCGCTACCTTGGCTGATTGCAGCCTCCTGTCAACTCTCGGGAAGAGAGTGGTTCTCCTTTTCTCCACAGCTTCCAGCAATCTCTCCAGTTCTGACTTAAGGAATCTGGGTGCTGAACTTCTCCCATAAGACCATAAGGCATAGGAGCAGAATTAGGCCATTCGGCCCATCACGTCTGCTCCGCCATTCAATCATTTGATATTTTTCTCATCCCCATTCTTCTATCTTTTCTCCATAACCCCTGATCCCCTTATTAATCAAGAACTTTTCTATCTCTGTTTTAAAGACACTCAATGACTGGCCTCCACAGCCTTCTGCAGCAAAGAGTTCCACAGATTCACCACTCTCTGGCTGAAGAAATTCCTTCTCATTTCTGTTTTAAAGGATCGTCCCTGTAGCCTGAGGTTGTGCCCTCTGGATCTAGTTTTTCCTACCAGTGGAAACATCCTCTCCACGTCCACTATATCCAGGCCTCCCTGCCACATTGCTGGCTGAAGTGAGAGTGCTGTTGAAGAGAGCGCTGAAATACTGCTCCCCCTTGTAGAAGGCTAACAGCTGAATCTCGACTGCAGTGAATTAGGCATTAAGCATTTGGAAGTCAGCGTGAAACACGGGAGAGAACTGGCCCATTACCATATTCTGAGTTGTGAGTGCAGATCGCTGGTAGCGCCAGCGGTAAACACGTCGGCTGTCCTGCTGTGTGGACACTTAATCCCAATCCGGGAAAATCGCGGCCCTGGTGTTTGTAACTGTTAGTGGGGCCTGGGATGGAGTGTCAAAAATAAACCACAGGGCCTTTCAAGCAGGGTGACCGGTGTGCTGTTAGTGGGCTTTGCAATTGGCATCATAGGCAGTCCCTCAAGGGCCTCTCAGCAGCCAGTGAGGATACTCGCCACATGAGCCCCAACCCAACGGTGGGCCTTGACCTGCGAACCTCAGCCCTGCCAAGCCCCTGCACCCTTGAAGGCCCCCCACCCCACCCTGCACCGTGGTAGTGGCTGACTTGCCCTTTTGCACACAAGACGTTAATGCTAAGTGGTAATCACCTCCTCATTTGCCCTCGCAATTCATGGTGCCTGGACCACACTTCAAGGGACCAGTAGTGATTTGCACCCGTGTGACTTCCCGCTGGGGAGATGGGAACATTCTGGGAGAGGGGATGATCACATGCCAAACTTGCTAATGAGATTGAAATCAAATTAATCTCATGCTAATCAGCCTCGTGCCCTTTTCTGGGTGAGATCCAGTTTACGCCAGCAGAAAGGGGCGGGAGGATTGCAAACTGTTTGGCGCCAGGCGCAAAACCCATCCTTAGGCCCGCACACAATTTTCCTGGATTAGTGCAATCTCCACCAGCGCAACGTGGCCGGAAAATCGCGGCTCTGATTTCCTAACACTGGGCATGTTGCCTGAAGCAATACTCTATGGGATGTGTTAGGGCTGTTATAAGAGAATATTTAAGTTCAAAATGTGGCTTGATGCAGCAGCAGTTAACATTAAAGATTGCGGTTTTGAAGAACATTTAAAAGAAGTAATGATTTACTGGAGGATAGTTTTGGTAAATGTAAGGGATACAGGACAATGGACTATTCTTTAGAATTAGCACCCATTATCATTGTATAGCACTCCATTGTCAGTTGAGTAGAACTCCCTAAAGGGTGAAAGTGTGTATGCTTACAAATGCCACAAAAGTATCCCTGCTGTACCTACTTGAATGTTATCACTTTCCACAGCAGCTTTTTACTGTGAATTTGTGAGTAGTATGAAATAGGTTGAGGCTGGCTCAAACACATTTCACGTGTGATTCTTACAGTTGGCAGTTGCTGATTTAATTCCATTGCTCTATTGAATTCAAACCTACATGTTTGTGGTAAGTGGTGCTAACCTGTTATGCTGCCCAGTTGCTGAAAGAGAAAAGATAATTGCAAATCAGATTCTGCTGCAATTTAGCAAAGTGCATTTCTGACTCTGTTTGTAATAAAAGTGAAAGTTCTGTTGCAGGGTCAGTAAGGACTACATTTAGCAGCGTCTGCATTTGCCTCTCCCCCAGTAAAGCTAAAACCAGTAACTTACTGAAGCCATGTAGAAACCATCATTCTTATGAGCGTTTTCTCTTTTGCAAAAAACAGAGGCTAACTCCAGATGGGTTTGTGATTATCATTTTCTGCTTAATGGAATTTAATTTTGAAGGGACATTGATACCCTGTTGGAAAATGGGAGGTTTACTGGCACTGATTTAGTGCAGCCTCATCTGTAGGCTTAAGTGACTGCAATTTCAGACATTCTAGCAGATTATAAAGCCAGAGCTTTACTTCTCATGAATTCTAATTTATTTCCAGACAAAATTCTGAAAGAATAAACCATGCAATCTAATCACAGAATCCTACAGTGCAGAAGGAGGCCATTTGGCCCATTAAGCCTGCACCAACAACAATCCCCCCCCCACCCCAATCCCTATTCCCGTAGCCCCACATATTTACCCTGCTAATTCCTCTGGCACTAGGGGCAGTTTAGCAGGACCAATCAATCCAACCCGCACATCTTTGGAGTGTGGGAGGAAACCGGAGCACCTGGAGAAAACCCATGCAGTCACAGGGAAAATGTACAAACTCCACACAGACAGTCACCTGAGATCGGAATTGAACCTGGGTCCCCGGCGGTGTGAGGCAGCAGTCCAAACCAAGCTCCTGTCCAACAAGTCAAAAGCTGATTATTGAAGATGCACTGGGTGACTTGCAACATATTATTCAGTCGCATTGAACAAATTGGTTACAGTCAAGAGTGTCTGAGAGGGTTTGTTCCCTTAAATATAGGATGATATTTAATGGGGGCAATGGGAATCTTACCTGGGGCTGGAGGGCCAGTGAGAGCCCCTTATCGCCTCTTTTAGGCTAGACTGGCCAAATTAAGTCTCACTCAGCCACTAGAGTTTTGTGGCTGAGATTGGGTACCATGCAATTATATATTTTCCTACTTGGATGGGAAGAGGTT